>NW_026622875.1:33807500-33992500 GCF_023065955.2 Ursus arctos
GGATTTTGGAAGAGGATTAGGAGGCTATCATAGAAGTCCAAGTGAACAATGATGTGGTCTAATTTGAGTGCTCTCGATGGAAGTGCTAGTTGGACTCGGGGTATATTGAAGTCAGAGCTTAGTTTGGAGAACGGTCTTTTGGTTTGAACACTTTGGTCAACGGTGGTGCCATAGTGAGACCAGAAGACTAGAAGAGAAGGAAGAGGAGGGAAAACCAAGAACTCTGATTTGAATTAAGCTTGTGATGAGATGGAGAGATGTAGGACTTAAAGCCAAGCTGGCATTATATAAACTCGCTCCCTTTCTCTCTGGTGGCTTGATGGCAAAAACCTGCTCTTTGGTTCTACTACCTTCCCTCCTTCTCCTTCCAGCCCCCAATATTCTCTTTTTCTAATCATTCCTAGTAGGAATGACTTGGAATTTACATATGCTGAAGTCAAAATGAATATACAAGTTAATCTACATATTCTAGAGTTTCACCTAAGGGAAATTTATAGTGGGGAGAAAGATTATTTAATTAGCAATATATTGTGAAAAGGGCTATAGCATAATTTTTTTAAACAGTTACAATTTTGGATCCACTAGTGGGTTGGGAAATCAGCTTAGTAGGAGGTGAAATCAATTTAGTGGGTCACAAACAGCATTTGAAAAAATGAAATAGAACAGAGAATAAAAGAGTGCATCACACTTAATAAGGGTAAGTATTATGTGAAATTTTTGTTTCATACACACACATAAATATATACTGGACCACAGTGTAAAGTGAATTTTTTTTTACAGTGAATTGTAAAAGACCAAAAGTCACTGCTATAGGAGAGGTGTGTTGCAAGTATTAGTTTTCAGATGGATAGCAGCAATTTCAAAGTCTAATGTTATATTTACAGTTACGGTTAAGCCAGATAACCTGTGGTGCTTTAATTTTTCTTATTTATAAAATGGAAATAGTATTTTCTCCTTATATATAAATCTGGATCCCACTGGTGGCAAGTGAGAGAAACTCAGGTCCAAATAGCTTACATTAAAGGAAAAAGGGCTTTATTGGAGGGATTCTGGGCCAGCTTATGGAGTCTGAAGCAAAAGCTTGAGGAAGAAATGGACAGCTTTGGAGCCTGGGACTGGACTAGGGGACTTCATTTTGTTAGGACCCTCTGTCTCTGTGCAGCCTGTCTTTGCTTGGTTTCATTCTTTCCTGTGGTGGACAGTATCTTTCTATGGAAGAAATTATAATGATCATTGCCTTGGGCTTACATTGTTCTAGCTCTGAGGTCTAAGAGGCAAGAGGCCTCCCTTGCCAGCATCAATTAGATAATCTCAAGGAAAGGCTCTGATTGGTCTGTTTCTGGTCTCATGTCCATCCGCAAATAATCACCCTGAGGAGGGGGATGAGGGTTTAGATTGACCAGTCTGGGTTTTATGTATAAATGGTGTGTGTGTGTGTGTGTGTGTGTGTGTGTGTGTGTGTGTATACCTGTGCATGCACATGTTTTGGAAGAAGTTGAGAAAATGTATGATAGGAAGACAAGAACTACTACACCTTTTATATGCTACCAGAATGTTCCGAGAATTAATAAACTATAGTCCACAAGAGGTTCTGAACTTGTAATTTACCTTGAGGAATAACTTAAATGTCTTCACAGTAAGCTAGCATCTGCGGAACAAATTCTTGGGCTCATACAAAAAGCAAGATGTGATTAATGCTACAGGAGGTGCCTTACAGGCCACCCCACCCTCTGCTTGACATGAAGAATGCCTTCCCAAGGTCCTTTGTGCATCAGTCCTAGCTCAGTTGGGTCTGTGTAGAGTTTTGTGATTTATTAAGCACATCGGTTAGAGCCAAGTCTACATAGGAAAGACCCACAAACACCCTGGAACCCTAAAATTCTTCAAAAGATCATGGTTTCTAAATTTTGCTCTTTCTGAGATTCCAAATGCTTCATGTTTAAAATAAGCTTCATACTTAGGAAATGATGATATCTGGTAATGGTGAGGAAAAATATTTACTAATGAAAATCTAAATGAGGGATGATGAAGCTAAACACTATTAGATTTGGTTAGTTTCCCTACATGATTGGTTGAGGGCTATCTTATCCACAGGAAAAAAGTTTCTTTATGCCAGCCATTCTTTCCTTAGAAGTATCACCTCACTCCAAGTAAATCATTTAAATATCTTATGCTGCTCCAGTGAATGTCCTGGCTACCCAAATATTTTCTCGTCAATCTTCTGTAATAGGTTCTGTCACGTTGGGCCCTCCTGGGACTGAAACAGGTTTACTTTAAAATTTTATGAGATCAACTCCTCTATATCCAATGGCTGGTCATAGAATGGGATTATTAATACAGAATAAGTAACAGGCAACTGAATTAGAGGACTGTAATTCCATTGAGAGGCTCTAGATTTTTAAATTAATTTAATGCTTATGAAAGCTATAAGACTGACAGCCCCAGAGAATGAAGTGGGCTTTCCCCCCTCCGAGTAGGTATAGCTGTATCGGAGACTATGACCGAAACTTTTGGCAAGGCACGTCAAGGCGCTTTCTTCATCCGTAGTCTCTGTGGGGATAGCTACATCTGTCTTTGTCTGACCTCTTTTTTCGGAATGAGAGATGGTGGCAGGGCTTTGTCGTCAAAGATACTTGGGTGGGATTCCTAGTTCTGTCTCTTACTTGTAGTGCAATTTAAGTAAGGCTGCCAGATAAAATACAAGATGCCCAATTAAATTTGAATTTCAGATAAATTTTCAGATTTTTACTCTAAGATATGCCCTAAATATTACATGGGACATACTTATATTAAAAAAAAAACTTTATTTTTTGGTTTTCTGTTATTCAGATCTAGCTGGGCAGTCTATGTTTTAATTTGCTAAATACGGCAACTCTAGACTTAGGAAAAATCACTTAAACTCTCTTTGTCTTAGTTTCCTCATCTCTAAAGTAGAACTAATAACATTTATCTTGCAGGGGTGCTGGAGGCTTAGATGATATAACGTATCTGACAAAGGTTTATTGACCGCCTACTTTGTGCGGTGAACAAAGCAGATAAGAATCTGTGCTCACGAGGTTTATACGCTATCGTCAGAGAGACAGACAATAAAGAACATGAATATTGTGTCAAATGGTGATATGTACCATGGAGAAAAAAGCAGCAGTAAAGGGATAGCGATTGGTGGTGAGGAATTGGAATTTTAAGTAGGTTGGTCAAGAAAGGGTTCACAGAGAAGGAAATATTTGACTAAAGCCTGGAAGGAAGTAAAGAAGGGATCCAGTCCTGTGGGTAGATGGAGGGAGCTCATCCCAGGCAGAGAGACCAGCAAGGGTAACGGACTTGAGGTAGGAGGTATCTGGTGCATTGGAGAAACAGTGGGAAAGCCAGTGGGTGAGGAGAAGGATAATATGTGTCAAATGTCTGACATGTGCTTGGTGCTCCTTATTCCTTCTGTAGACTTATATGGACCCTGACGAATGCTAGTCAACAACCAAAGAGTCTTCTGGAGGGTCATACTTTTCCAAAGCTGGCCTTAGGGCCTCAGTATCCCAGTCATAAAGTGGGGATGAAAATGACATCATGGCCTCCCTTAGAAAGTTGTTAAAGGGGGCAAGAGAGTCAAGACATATGAAAAGTTTTGTGAACCATAAACTGTCCCACATAGGTAGTAGTATTACTCAGAGCTGCACAAAGCCCATTAGCTCTCTCTACTTTCCTTTCCAAAAGGGCGTAGGTAGAATTCGGTAATTTCTGAAACTGAATATGCATTCCTGCTTTCAGCTGATTAGTTCAAAGCTCTCAATTGATGAATCTAAGGTTATAGGTTTTGGTTGCGGTGATAGCCAATTAGTTTTACTCTGTTTCAAATTGCAAGTTATAGAGTAAACTCCACTTTCCAGAAACTCAGATGGGGTTAGCCCATATGTCATGAAGGAGCCTTGCTGTGAGCTTCAGAGACATACCAGGAGCATGGAGGTAAGGCTGGGGGTGGGCAGGTAAGACATATTGGAAAAGGCCCTGGGAGTTGGTGGGCTTGGTAGAATCCAATGTCAGCAATAATTAGGTGAGAACAGAAATTAGAATTGGAATCAATGCAGAGTTCTTGATCAAGTCTTAAAGGAGCAGTTTGATACTGAAGATAATTTGTAACAAGGAGCTCAGGAGCTCAGGCAAGGGCAGGGGGCCGTGGAGTAGGAGGCTGGATGCTTGGATCCCAGAGCCAGGGCACTACTTGCTAGAAAAATGGGATGGAGTACTGGGATGGAGTTTTTTCTTATGTATGGTTGGAAACCAGCTCTACTGAGATCATTTGGAGAGTTAAAATGCGATTGCTAGGCTCCTCTGAGTCAGAGACAATGGGGTGGAGCTTGGGAATCTTAAAATAGAAATGACGCTCATGATTCTGATGGAGAGGATCTGAGGCCTGTAGGTGGAGGTAAGTGTGTTCACCTGCTTTGGTGAGATTTGAAGGAGAGAGGATTGTTTCTGTATTTTTGTTTTTAAACATTTTTTAAAGTGTAATCTTTAGCCCCAAAATGGGGCTCGAACCCATGACCCCAAGATCAAGAGTGGCATGCTCCACTGACTGAGCCAGCCAGGAGCCCCAGGAGGATTATTTTTACATTAAACTGAATTATCTCTGTTGTATTTTGGTTTTCATGCCAATTACTGTCTTATGTCTCTGTATAGTTTCTTTTTCCATGAGTATTAGTCTTGACTTCTCTGACTAAATTAGAGTTATCTGATGATCAAAGACCATGTCTTTCACTTCTTTATGTCCTGAGCAGTACCCAATATAGTGCCAGGCATGTGGAATTTCAATAACTACCTTCTGACTTTAAGAATTAATTACACAGCCATCCTTGCTTCCACCTTACCTGTGAACAACATTTTTGCAAATGTGCTGATGGTCTTAGAGAACTAGTGTGATAAGATGTGGATGCATCTGCATAAAACTTTTCTCATTATTTGTAAAATGGCTTATTGCAATGGTTCTTTACCTTGGATGCATGATAGTGTGTTTAAAAATCCTGATCCCAGGCCATAACTAAGACCAATTAATTAAGAATCTCTGGGAGTAGGACTCAGCCTTTACTAGAGAGGGAAGGGGAAGTGTTACCAGAAGCTGGGAGTTTGGAGGAGGAAATTCTGCAGGGCAAGTGATTAAGTCTTGGAAGGGGATTTTGAGGGCCTGGTGCTCAGACCTCTGTGGGAGACATGGCTGGATGGTGCTCTGAGCTCTGGTGGGGGCACAGCCAACCATGCAGGTGGGAAGGCTTGGTTGGTACTCAGGCAGACAAAAGAGCAAAGCCATCTGGTACTCATTCTGAAAGTGGGGGGGGGCACTAGCATGGCTGCTACTAGCATTGCTGAGAGGGTGTGATACGCCTGATGCCACGAGTGCTGAAGAATTCGGTTGGAGCCATCGCTGTCCTCCGCTGCTGGAGTGATGTAGACAGCAGCAGGAAGCGGGAGGCTTAAGTCTCCCTTCCTCTTTCCTTACAGTCTGTAAATTGGTAGGCCGCCTGGCAAGAGTCTGCAGATGTAGTTTGTAGACTACTAGACCAAGTTCATGGGGCGCCAGAGAGCAGGATGAAAAAATGGATTCATTGCTGATAGAAAAATAGAATGATAACCAGCATACCCAGCGAGTAAATGATAAAGTTAGGACTGGTCCCCAGAGAGTCTTGCGTCAGAGTCCAGGCTAACCAACACACTTTACTGAAGAGGCTGGCTCATCTTTCCTCCCCTGTGGGCAGTACATAGCTGGTCTTCTTTTCAGAAGCTGAGACAGTAAGGGACACTAGCACCTTGTTCCTTGGTTGGGTGTCTGTCGAACCTCTGGATCTGCTGATCTGCCCAGTGCCAGCTGAGTGGGGGAGAAGCATGGGGAGAGATCACATAATGGTTCTGGTGAGAAGGGGGAACCGAGTTGCCTTCCTGAGTTCCCAAATTGAAGATGGACCCTCATGCCCCCAAGCTGTAGAGCTGAAAATCTGGGGACTGGATGAGATTAGGGACTGCTGGGTTTTGGGAGACCTCTCCAGTGTGGGGTAGAGACACTCGCACATTAGAGAGCAGCCGATGGGGGTCGGTGATGTATATGGTTGCATTTCTCAAGGAACCGCCAAAGCAGGGGGAACAGCAGGGTTGGATTCTCTCCTTGTGGGGCCAGCGGAGACCACTAACTGCCTTATTAGGTATTAGGATCATGAGAGAGATCAGGCACCTAACCCAGGATAAAGGGGTATTCATGTAAGGGAGCAGTGCTTTTACTCAACAAAAAAGACAGCCACCTGGCCAGCGCTGTCACATTAGGAAATAACCCTTTTCTCTTCCTCCTTCCTGTGGAACACGAAAGGAATAGCCATAGGGAAGAAGGAGGTATGGGAAAGAGAGAGCAGATCATATTCCCTACATACTACAGAGCCACAGTGCTACCGCCCAGGGGATGGGGAAGTCTGAATTAAATACAAGTTCTTAAGCACTAAGGACGATGTCTTGTAACTCACAGGGGACCATTTTATCACTGAAAGTGAGTAAAAAGTTATGGAATCAGGCTGAGGTATCACATGGGATGACCACTCATCTATAGAAAATTTAGGTGATCTGGCAGAGCACACTTGGTAGCAGTTAGTAGAAAAATAAAATAGCTTCAGGTTTATATCTTGATAAGTTCAAACTCCTCAGCCCAACCAGCTAGAGTTTATAATCCTTATAAAACCAATGTCCCATATGGCTCAGGCTGGAAGCTGCATCTTGTTCAAGAATCATATTTTCAAAGCCAAAAGTAATTAAAAAGGAATTCTCTTCTCTATTTGGATTTTGGAAATCTGTGATAGGATTGAAATACAAATCTACAGCAACTCCTTTCCCTTCAATCAACTCTCTCAACATTGCAGTGACTCCAGCCCCTCTCCTGTTGAATTACTTTAAAAAATTCCCCTTTGTCAGAAGTGCACCAAGCCTTCTCTCCTGCGTCTACCTGGCTCCCAGCACCTTCATATGCAAATTGTCTTTAGCCATTTTTCTCCCCTTCTCTTTTTTTTCTTTTCACTTTTCTTGTCTTCTTCCCCTCCTCTTAATTCTGCCTCAGAAAAGCCCAAAGAGCCAGTTAGGGAAGATGGACTCCTTGGAGGGTGTCGCAGAGATGCTGGGGCAGCACAGAAGAAGGGAACAACAGGAGGGGGCTGCTGTCAGGCAGGGGGTACTGTTGGCGTGGGGGCGGGGACAGCCTCAAATCCTCAGACGTTGCTAATTCTTGTTGATCACACCTGCAAAGAATCAAACATTTTCTGGTGCTTACAGCTCACGAAGTATTTTTACCTATCTTATCTCAGTTGATCCTTAACGCCCCAAGAATGAGTATTATGCCCCCTGTACAGGTGAGGAAAGTAGGCTAAGGAAGGCTCCCGGACTTGAACAAATGAGTAGGACAGAACCTCAGGATTTGAAACCATGACTCTTGACTTTTTCCAGTGTTGCTTCTCTTCTGCCATCTTTCTCTCCAACTGGTACTTGATTTCCTCCATCTGCTGCTCTCTCAGAGGAGGCTTTCCCTCCCTTTCTTACCCTTCTCTCTTTCCCCTACTATTTTGGACCTACTGGCAATTTTCTTCCTGATTTGAAATCACATGGTTCTTATTGACCAAGAAGCAAGAAAGACTGAGAAGTTTCAGTTTTTTATTTTTTGTTTGTTTATTTGTTTTTTAACGACAGAAGGAGAAGGCTTTTAAAGAGACTTCATCAAATCCATTCTTCCTCAGAACGGCATATATATTTGGCCCGGATGTTAACGTCGTGCCTCATGTACAACATGTGGCTGGGAAGTGAGGAAAGAGACCAGTTTAACAAACAGCAGCAAAAACATCCGAATGCTGGGGGTGTTGTCACTGTCCAAAATGATCTGAATGCTTCTTTTGGAATGTTTCTCACAGGTAGTTTATAAGCCACATAACACAATCCATCTATTTATTATTATTATTATTATTATTATTATTATTATTATTATTATTATTATTTTACTTAAGCTCCTTTTGGCCCCCGAGTTCCTTGGCTTAATCCATTGCCTTGTTCCCTAGTCTTTTGTCTGCTTCAAGGAATAAAGTCTACTCCCAGAGGACACATATTTGATATTATCAAATCTGAGTATCTGTCTTTCTATCCATCATGTCTGTCTCTGTTAAAATAACGAAGAGTCTACCAGGGTGATTAGATGCATGGGCAGATTCAGGAACATGACTTCATGGTCATCTGACACTCAGCGTTACTAACACAGGCCCAAGCTGAAAGATGTTCCGTGACATGGGGCAAGTGACTGGCTACTGACTGGTGAGTGGGTGAGAGATGGCAGTCAGGGGAGCAGCTCTTGGGAACTCCCAGAAGCTTCCAGCTTTGGCACATGAGGTGAAGCAGCTCCTTCATGGGAAGGGTCATCCTGGAGACAGGTAAGTAATAACAGGCAACCTGGGAGCAGGGAATTCAGAAGCTGGGGGATGGGCACACAGATGTCGTTAAGGGGACCTGAGGGGACGTGGGCCAAGCACGGACATGATCTGATTGGTCATGCATTTGATAACATTGGCCACTGAGGCAGGTGACAAATCTGGTTTGCTCATTTTCCCTGAAAAGACGTCCCCTGGCATTGCTGAGGACTGATTGGGCCGTGCCATTTTATGGGCACAGAAACATTCTTGAAGAGATGGTTATTTAACCTACTTCAATAAAGGGAAATAGAATTGCTTTATTTTGTTTTCCTTCTGAGTCCTACTCTCATGTGATTATTCCGAACCCTCCAAAGAGGCAGAAGAAAAATTCCATTTGTAGGAATCAGTCCATGCCTTTGTGGGGCCACCCCGTCCTCAGCCTCGCTGCTTTAATTTGGGTGCCAGGTTAATTCCTGGGCTTGCCCAGCGGTGCTGGTTCCCTTTTTTGTCGTGAAACCAGGTGAGGTATCAGGTTCTGTTCTCTTGTAGGTAGGATAAGATAAGAGGATTGGGGGCGAGGAGACGGTGGGTTTCAGAGGTGACCCCAGGCTCTCTGCAGACTGCAGCAACTTTGGGGCAGCCTCAGAGAAGGTAGACCTAGAAGTCAGGGAAATCCCCAAGAAAACTGAAGCCCTCATTACTTTTTTTGCCAGTTTTGTTAGGTTTAAATCAAGCACTTTATTTGTGAAGCCTGCTTAAAAATCATCCCAATTTTATATTGTTGCAGACTCTGTAACCATGTATCAATAATACACATAATTGCAGTTAAGGCATAGCGACTGTATTAGTTTCCTTTGGTTGTTCTAGCAAATTCCACTGATTTGGGGGCTTAAAACAAAAGAAATATATAGAGACCAGAAGACTGAAATCAAGCTGCCAGCTGACCTGCACTCCCTCCTAAGGCTCTAGTGGACAATCCTTCCTGCCACTTCGAGCTTCTGGAGGCTCCAGGTGTTACCCTGGCTTGTGGCTGCTTGACTCCAATCTCTGCCTCCATCCTGACCTGGTCTTCTCTTCTTCCTCTGTGTGTCTCCTCTCTGTATGTCTCTGATAAGGACATCTGTCATTGTATTTAGGGCCCACCCAAATAATCCAAGATGATCTTCTCTCAAGGTCTTTAACTTAATTACTTCAGCAAGCATCTTTTTTACAAATAAGGTCACTTTCGCAGGTTCTGAGGATTATGCTGTGGGGTGCATAATTTTGGGGGCCATCATTCAACCCACTATAATGGGTTTGTTGATCTTATTATACTTTAAAAATATCTGACCTTGGGCATCTAAAATTTGCTGTAATCACGAGCTAACGTTCCTGAGCATTTTCTCTGTGTCATACGTGGAGTCTTTGAGTTTATTGTTTTACAATAATCCCTTATAACAATTCTATGAGGTAGAATTATTATTTCCTATTATTATTTCCATTGCACAGATGAGACAGCCAACGTTCAGAGAGGTTCTTCTCCAGGACCACAGAGCTTCTGTGATGGTGAACCGTGGGGCCAGGATTAAGTCCAAGTCATTTTGCTTTGAATTTGGGTCCTTAACCATTATGTTGTGGAAGAAATAACTAAATATACATCAAGTTTCTCGAAAGCTTTGCTTAAAAACAAATATTTTTTTTCTCTTCAAGTTCTTAAAAATTGTTGGTAAGCAAGTAATGTTAACACCCATGCATTTTCTAATTATCCATGTGCTTATCTCAATCGAAAATCCAAAGCATGTAGCAAAACCCAGTAAATGAGTTCATTTGAAAATGAAACAAATATTACCCTTCTAGGAAATAACCAGTGGTGGGGTCTTCTTTCTGAAATAATTGTAAATTTAAGGAAAAGCAAAAAGCTAAGTTTTGCTAAGCAACATTAAATTCACCAAATTTCCTTCAATATAAGGAAGTATTTGAGAGTCTGGATTATAGAAACACAGAACGCAGCACACCTTCAATTGAGCCTTTCCTTGAAATCCTCCAGTGCGATTTTTTGGGCTTTCTTTACTTACAACAAGATCCAAGGATTTTTGAATTAACTTTGGCATGTGGATTAATGAGATGCAACAAGAGAAATTGCTCTGTGGTCTCTTCTAGTGGAAAGAACAGTTGATTAAGACTCTCATGAACAGTTTCCAGTCTGACTTGAGTCAAACTAGCTGGTGTGACTTTTTGAAAGTACTTCATTTCTTTGAGCCTTAGTCTTCTTACTTTAAATGGGCAGGATCAGACCATTTCTTTGGTCTTTGATGGTTTGATAAAAGCTATGAACTTCTCAGAAAAGTGCCTGTACACACAGTTTTATACACAGAGTCACATGCTTTCTGCAGCCCAGTCTTGAACCTCCAAGTTGTCTGGAGACCCCGAGTTACGAACTCCGTCATCGACCACCTCTGAGGTCCCATCTAACTCCAATAAGTTAGGATTCTTTTCATATCCATATTA
Organism: Ursus arctos; assembly: GCF_023065955.2. Taxonomy (NCBI): domain Eukaryota; kingdom Metazoa; phylum Chordata; class Mammalia; order Carnivora; family Ursidae; genus Ursus; species Ursus arctos. The sequence continues at coordinate 33,818,396 of NW_026622875.1, forward strand.
CCTAAATCTCTTAAAGGGGGAACTATGTGTGACTTTACGAAACAAAACCCTCCAATAAACAGAGAATGAGTAGAAGGCTGGGTGAGAGCTGACAGAAACACACCTGCTTTACCGCTGCGGAAAAGATACACATTTTGAGCGTCCTCCTGGACTACGAAGACCCTATAAAAGTCTTTCAATAGTCTGGCACATACTGAAGGGGTTTGACTTTCAAAAGATTTTGAGTTTCGAGTTTTCATAAAATGACATTTTCCATCTGATGCCAGGGAGGCAGTACGGCTTCCGTCACAGCCAGGATCCGAGTGAAATGGCTGCTGGCAGTTCCAAGGAGTCAGAAAAAGTTCATGCGGCAGAGGGTTCATGCCCTGTGCGCAAAGAAGCTGTGCTGTGCTTCCAGGGTGGGTTTGTGTGCGAGCTGGCGCTCCAAGGATGCTCAGCTGGCATGAGGGGAGATGCCCAGAGACAAGATTTCCATCACAGACACAACCCGATTGTTAGAGCTTATGTGTTAAAGGAATCACACTGATTTTTCTCTTTTTGGCTGAATTGGTTCTCCTGTGAAAGCCCTCTCGCTTTGCTGTTTCCATTTCCCCACAACCGAGTCGTCACAACATTGTTTGGTTTTGTGGGCTCTTCACTAGCCGAGGTTCGGTCGTTGGCGCTCTGACCCCCGGGGAACGCCTGCGCAGTGAGAACCTGATGCTGCAGGTGTTTGTCCTCAGTTTCCTGTTAGAGACACCTGACCAGCAGGTGAGGTCGGCTTAGCCCAGCCAGGCTCGTGCGCGGACTTTTCCTCGGGGCCTCACGAAGCTTACTGTAATGGTTGCTGGTGTCAGCCTTGTTCGAGTATGAGTGTATGTGTGTATGTCCGTGTCCACACACCCAGGTGTGCGTGAGATTCAGGATGATAAAGACGAGGGAGAACCAAAGAGGACCAGGTTCCATGGCAACAATGACGAAGTGTCAGACCCTAACTCCTGATATCCAAATCTAATCTTGCTGCATTGTTCTGAAACACTGTCCTCTAGGACTTTCTGCGGTGGTGGCAATGTTCTTTATCTGCACTGTCCAGTAAGGTAGCCACTGGCCACATGTGGCCGTTGAGTACCTGAAAGGTAGCTATGTGATGGAAAATGGAAAAATTTAAATTAAATTAATTTTAATTTAAATAGCCTCATTTGACTAGTGGCTGCTATACTGGACAGCACAATTCTGGGCTGTCCCTTCTGAGTTCATCCTTAAGGAATATTCTCCGAATATGAGACACTGCGTCTTAAATCACTGTCATCCTTCTGATAGGCAAACCTAATGATCAGCTTAGAGAAAAAAAAAAAAGCCTTATTAGCTTGTCTGTATAAATAAAGATGTGCCCCATTACTGCCTGCTCAATAACTTGGATTCTCGGTAATATTTGCACGTAGCTTTGCGCACACGTGTCGCACGCACATCAAGGCAGTCTCCTAACGGGTGGCCCTGTTTCTTACTTATCCCTGTGATGTCTGCCTAGGCGGTACCTGCCAAATCCTCCTTTTCCTACCCTCAGAGTTTTTTGTTCTTATTCCATTCACTTCAAAATATCATTACCATTGCAAACAAGGAAAATGTGTTTATCAGAAACTGCAAACTCCTTTAGGGCCTCATAGGATTAATCACGGTTATAAAGTTTTATTAAACACAATTTTTGTTTAATGACAAGCTCCACCAGTCCTTCCCATTCCAAACCAATCCTGTCCTCAGGGTGAATTGCGCTTAGCAGATTGGTTTCAACAGACTCTTCAAGACAATCCCTATTACTTTGTCATGCACAGAGATATTTTTCTTCCCGGATAATTTGAACTTCCTTAAAAATCACATCTGTTTCATACTTTATTTATTTGTAATTTAAATCCTTAAATTGAATCTTTCATTACTAACATCTGGGCTTGAAATGCAGCCCACTTGAAAAAATACAAATTTTATTTTATTTGTAGTTACCCCCCTTCACTCGGTAGCACTGGTACAAACATTCTCTGGCCAGAGGCAAAACAGCCGGGTATCTTAAAGCTGTGATGCTGTACCACGTGTAACGTGGCTCACTTGATTGTCCCTGAAGTGACTGGCAATTTGCCCAGAATTAGACTGAATGCACGTAATAAGCTGTAGAATTTCCACAATATTGACAATTAGATATCTCTATACAGCAGCAGCTGTGTATTGTTCTCATGGTATAGTCCCCTCAAAGCACCTCCTAAAAAGAAAAAAAAAAAAAACCTGGCAGAAGGTTGCAGGCAGCAGAAAGGTAATATACATTGTATGAAATATCTCAAATTCAGATTAATCGAGATGTTTCTATTAGTACAGTTTTCTGCAATGGAAATCATGGCTGAAACAGAATGCTTTGGAATAAGAGTTTATAACAGCACATCTGTATCGGGTAATTGCTATATTTTTAGCATGTTTCGGAAGAAGCTACCTTTCCTCATTTTCATTCATTGTGAAAGGGAGGGAAGTGGATCTCCAGCCCTCCTGGAGCATTTCAAGTCTTTGAGAGCTAGCAGTTCTGACCCCGCAGACGTGTTGATATGCTTTTGCCCTTCTGAAATGGCTTCGGTCATTTAAAATAACTCTCCCTATTCCCTGAATGGAATTTAGCCCCAAGAAATCATCTCGTTTGTGGATAGTTCTCATGAAAAAGAGCTCGGCTTCTAATTTGTCATTTTTGCACTCCTAATGCGCAGGGAGCCGTTTGGATAAACAAGGAAACATCTCTCCACGCTTTACCATTTCTCATAATATTTTTCCACCAGCCCATTCGTTCCATGATTATCGAAAAGAAAGGAGAACATGAAGGAACGGATACTTTCCCACTATCTAGAAGCCACTGCCTACAGTCCTAGGATTTGAAGGTGACTTTAAACCACACGTTTGAAGTTTGCATGATGAGTGGCTCATCTTTGATAGTTTGCCCACTGGATCTGGGGGAGGCTGTTGTCGGCAGCCAGACTCGGCAAACTTTGGGTTTTGTTGTTTGTCTCCTTGCAAGAGAAGTGAACGTTTTTAGAGAAAGCTGCTGTTTTTAGAAAAATACCATAAAACCTCAGGAACAATAAGATGTGCCATGTTTTCTATTGCAGATCTTATTTTATCAAGCTAATTACCGACAAAATGTAGCTAAATTGCTGATAGTCTTGAGACTGATTAATTCAGGAACAAGACATTGTTGAGCTCTTCAAAGGTTAGCGGCAGTGTTTGGATGGCAGAGTGGCAGAGGGTTCCTTCTCACCTCAAATTATATTGTATCCTTCTTTCAGAAAACGGCGCATTACTAAGAATGCATTCAATTTTGGTTCAACACATACATTTATGTCCCCATTAATGCTAATTAGAGGAGAAAAGAGAAACCAAATTTCTTATTAGTGAAGAGAACTGACTTTGAAACTTGTAATTTCTCTGTTGCAATCCAGTTAAAAAATCCTGCGCACCCTCTCTCTTTTAGAATTTATTTATATTTATACTTCCATTCCTTTCCCTTCCCTGGGTCCAATCTTTCACACCGGCTCATTAATGATTGCCTTTCGTATTTACAAAGCACCAGGAGCTAGGTGGGAGCCCCCTTCTAGGAACTGGGAATTCTGAATTCTCTCGCTTGGGCTCTCTGCTCCTAACAAGCTGGGCGACTTCAGACTAGCTGTTCCTGCCTCTCAGGGCCTCGGTTCCCCCCCCCACGTGAACGTCAGCAGAACTCGGTGATCTAGAAGATGCAGTGGATCGTGACAAGCAAGTAACAGGTGCCGTGGACCCTGGAGCCGGGCGGGTGAAGATCTCGTTCATCAGGCGAGGGAAAAGGTGCTTTCTCGGCAGCCACGCTCACCCACCTTCCGCCCTGGGTGCTTGCGCCGGGACTGCGGCGGAATCAGTGCCTAATGAGGTCAGATCGGGATGCGGCTCCCTGTGAACCGAACACAGGGCTGAGACGGCACGAAATGGCATCGCTCGGGTCTTTCTGTTGCCAGCAGCATTACATTGAGTCCCTTCGGTGCCTGATGTACTCTCATAAAGGGGGTTAAAGAGCCAGTACATTAATTGACTCCAGTCCTAAGTCCCTTTTATAACCTGTGTTATCAGCATAAGTACAAGTGTGGTGTAGTAAGGAATATCATTATGAAACAGATTTCCTGAGAGAGGAATTAGCTGGCTCTGGTGGGCATCCCTCCTGTAATGAACACGCTTCCCTGTTTATGAATACAGTTATAGATGTACTCCTAACAATTCTGTCGGGGCGGGGGGGGGGGGCGGGGGGAGGCTTCGCCCGATGTCTCCTGCCTACCGGAGCGTTTTCTCCGACTGGTTCTTGAAGGGTTAATTTGCAGTTTACTATTGAATAACATAAAATGAGCTGTAAATAATGTAATGATATGTATTGTTAAGCTACATATACCATACCAGGTGCTAGTACACCCACTCCTCACTTAGATATAATCGGGGCAGTCAACAAACACAGATGTATTTTAACAAAGAGAGAGAGAGAAAGATAAAGACAGAAAGAACAAGAAAAAAAATTAAAACATATGTAAGATAATTTAACCAAGATAGAGATCCAGGTAAAACTTGGCCTATTTTTTTTTTTTTTTTTTTTTTAAACTCAGAGTAGCTTCCCTGTACTGGGTGAAATACAACAGCATTTTGGCTTGTTTTTGGAACACACACGAGCCAAACACGTGGGAAACACCTTGACAGGCCTTTTGTATAACTACAAGGAAACTGATAATCCTAAATAAATTACACGGGAAAAATATGAATCTTTGAATACTAGTAATTATAATGGTTATTTTTCACTTTTGTAGCACCTGCAAATGATGTATATATAACAAAGCTTCAAAAAGCTCTAATTAACTTTTTATTTTTTTCCATTTACTGGCTTTAACCAGTTTGCATTAATTGGCAATTTATATCTATATATTTTTACCAAATATTTCTATTACTTTTGAGTGGCTGGAAATCACACATTATTGAATTTATTTTCACTGAGTTTGTTTTTAATTTTTGTCAGCCACTTGCTCTAAACTTTTCTTTGCCTGCCCTGCTCTATCAAGAGAGTGTGAAGGGAAGTGGAAAATTCTAGGTTGGTCTTGTGGGCAGGAGAGACCCACGCCTGCTTCTATGGTGCAGTGACATGACTTCTGACTAATGGTGCCAGTCAGAATTCCTAACTGTTCCTACCAAATGTGCAAGGGCTCCGCTTGGAAGACCTCCAGGCTCAGCTTTTCGACAGATTACTCTGGGCTATTCATGGCACCAGATTAGTCCAACCGCCATGAAGACGGTGCTTTGTTCTGCTTTTGGGCTTAGGGCAAGTCAGACCCAGATGAAGCAGCGCTCTGAGGGGCCTTAAAACGGACACCAAATTTAAAACCTCCCAATTTGCAATCCTGATTATTCTGAAATTACCCAACTGCTGCCACTTTGGGTGGCAGTGCCAGGGGAAGAGGGAGTCTGAGTTTGTCTGGGGGCTAAACTTGTGACCTGAGAAGGAGAAAATGGACACGATTTACCTCAGGAAAACTGGAGGAAGGAGGAAGCAGCCCATACTTCCGTTTTTTTTCCTCTCTCCATCCTTTCTTTCCTTCCTGACTTTCTTTCTTTCTTTCTTTCTTTCTTTCTTTCTTTCTTTCTTTCTTTCGTTTTAAAGGAACATCTGGGCGCCTATGTCATCTATGGAGAAGTAGACATGAGTTGGGAGGCTTTGAGAAGTATATATAAAAAAATCTCTCAGTTACTGGGGAAAAAGAAAGTTACTGTCTAGGGGTTAGACTAGTGATCTGGAAAGAGGTAAAGAGACATGTTTACCTCAGGAAATCTGAAGTGGGAAGAATCAGATCAGGGGTGTCTCTGTGTGTGTATTATACTTTTTTAGAGGAACAAATATTTTTTAGCTGCTATGCACATAGAAGTGGAAGCTGGTGGAAGGTCTTGGCTAGTGTCAAGCATCTCAGACCAGGGATCTGTCTTTCTGGCTGACCACGGGCCTAGGCCAGAGTGAATGCTGCCTGAAAGTAAGACATGGGCCTCTCAGGAAGCAAAGGCAAGATGGCCACCACAGCCATCTGCAGGACATCAAAGGCTGCTGCCTGATGGTGCTCGGGCTGCCAAAGCTTCTAAAGGGTTTGGCGCCTGACTGGAAATCGGATGCAAACTGTCCATCTGCCGCATGGCACCAGCGACAGCTGATTCTTTTGCAGTCTGCAAGATGGACCCGGCCTAAGCCAACCGGCCCCCGTCCCTGATTGCACAAGGTTTGTCCGACCCGTTTCATTAGCCAGACACACAAGATACAGTATGTGGTTTTTCATTTTGCTCGGTACGTGACACTATAAACACCAGTGCTGGGGACGAACTGAGAAACCAAAGGGGACACACTGCTGCTTCTGCGGAGAAAGCATATTGGCAATGTTCAAAGCATATTGGGGCATAACAGTAGCCTAAAAACCCCAATATGGATTAGGACAGCTGACCAGATGTCTTGACTGACATTTTTTAACAAGTTTCAAGGGTATCCCTATAGGACATAAATGCTAGCTCTACATCTGTGTACTTCTTTTCTGTCCACCCCCTCCCAGCTTCAACTAAGTGTGTAGTGCATGGAAACTCAGAATGTAGCTAACAGCTCCAGTGACAAAGAAAAGCTTTGACGTGCTCAGAGTGTGGACTACCTACCCAGGAAATGCCTGACCTCCACTGGGAGGGAATGGCCACTTGCAGCTGAGGGAATAAATGAAAGCATGACCCCAAAGTGGATGTGGGCAGCTCTTCTGCAAGCTGTCCCTTTGAGGGCAGAGGAGTAATTTTTGGAATTGCAGACGGTTTCCTTCACTCTCCTCTGCAACAAGCTTTTATGGGCACTCCAGCAATTCAGTGTCACATGGCGAATTCAGTTTTGCTCCTGGCTAATCTGGTTGGGGCTGCTGCAGTCGGAAAGCCAGGCAATAGGCAATCATTCCATGGTGAGATGGAGGGTGGGCAGGAAGAGACAGAGCTTTGGATTTTAGGAAAGAGGAGCAAATTTATAATTCTAATTTTCTAAATTGCAGGCTTGTTGGCAGGAGAGAGTAAATTGGGTTTTAAAAGTTTGAAAATCCAAAGGAAAAGCTGTAGTTTTAATATTTGGGTTCTCAAGTGTGAGGGTTAAACTCTGGACTCTGTGGTAATGGCATATTTAGGCAGAAACGAGTCTTACTTAAGACTTCATATGTTTCAAAAGATTATGGTTTTGTTTCGTGTGTGTGTGTGTGTGTGTGTGAGAGAGAGAGAGAGAGAGAGAGATTTAGAATTGGCTAGGGGTTAATCCCAATCTGCATTTCGAGCTCTGGGAGGCGATAGTGTGGATTGAATGCAGCACCTCCTTTTCTTTAAGAGCAAATTAAGCCTATAACTTGCCACTGGGTAGCTTTGCCAGACTTCGTCTGAATATCTGGTTAGCTTTCTATCTGCATTCATTTGATCAGAGCAGAATATAATATTGAACCTACAATTTACCGGGGCTGATGGTCAGGATCTACAGGTTTCTTAGTTCAAAGCTTTTTTTCCCTTAATAATCAGCATTTAAATGCATGGAAAATAAAAATTTCACATCCAACTAAAATGTGCATGATAGCAAAGCCAGCCTCCTCTTAGAGCATCATGGACTCATGTGAGAGTTGGAATGGAAATTTGAGATTATCTTGGCCAAGATTCTTTTTATATCTACGAGGAAGTTTGATGAAGGAAGAGAACGAAACTCGGTCTCAGTCCTGTGTGTGTGTTTCCCTCTGTGCTTGAACTAGGTTAATCCAACAGCTAGACTCGCTCTCCTTAGCAGAGCAACATAACTACGTACCTGGATCGTTTTTTCTTCGGTTAAAAATTTAAAAAAGGAAGGATAATGCTTTTAGAGGAAGTTAGAGACTTGATAATGAAAAACTCCAAAATCTTGCATTGACTGGGAGGAATTATGCAACGAATGAAAACATTTCCTCAGTTCGACTGCACCCATCTGCTGTCTGCAAGGCTCTTTCCGAGACCATTTTACCTGGAGACGGGGAAGCACTGAGATTTGTGCACTGCAGTTGGGAGCTGACACAAACTGTAGAAGGCTCAGCCCAGAGCTCCTGGGGATGATCCCCTGCATCGCAAGAGCCCCCGTGAAGAAGGCAGGCACGCCTCCCCTCCACAGAGTTCCTCAGTCAGAACCCGTGTTGCTGACGGCAGCCTGGGCTTTACACGCACATGACGAAGGTTTATATGTTGGATGCAGAAACACACTATTTCATTGTCGAAGTTGGCACCGGCAATTCTGTCCCACAGATAGTTAAAAATAATGCCAGGTGCGGCATAAATAAAAGTTCCTAACAGACACTGTGCCGTTAGACTTGCTTTTGTAAATGAAAGTCTTCCTTTGTTCCCTACTTCTTGCTGAAACAACTTTTATGTCAGCCGATGGAAGGAGAAAGCTCCCAGACTCAAACCTTCCGAAAGAACGTGTTGTGCGAATCCGGAGTCTTACAGGACTCTTTATATCCCTTCTTTCCAGCTTGAAATCCACTTTGCTTGTTCGTGGCTTTTCAGAGGTGGATGGATGTGTAAAGAATCTTTTTCTTACCAGATGATGCCAAATTATAGGACAGTTTTGACCCCATCCCGTGGGGTAGGTTCACAAAAGTCGTTCCACGAGGCACAGTCACCGCATGTGTGTAATCTGCGTGGGTGTTCCGAAAAAAAATCACGAATGTGCTGAAGTTGCAATCTGAAAATCACAAATTAAAGTTCTAGAATGAAAACCGAGGGCAAAATGCTTTGGCACAACTGATGAGGATTTATTCAAATACTGCAGTTCCTGAGAGCTTGTGGACAAACTTCCACTTTTTAAAAAGACAGAATGAGCAAAAATTATTTTAAACGCCTCCATTACCTCCTCATTATTCTCCCATCCGTGTGGCTGGTCTCTCTGTGGAGTCAAGACTTCCTTAGATGCTGTGCGAGTGAGCAAATCCTGGTATATGTTTAGCAAGAGTCCGTCTGGAACTCTGACTCGATTCGTGGGAGATCCAGATGGAAACAACTGTTTTGTTGATGGGCTTGTTGGGGGAGACCTGGCTCCTACCTCTAGACCGTCTGGGTTGTAGAATGTGGCCAATTAGTTGCCTTTGGAAAGAACATGAAGATAGATTGAGAAGTTACCATGTGGGGAAGCAGTGGTCTGAGTCGATGTTACTTCCTTCCATGTGCACCTGGGCAAGCCATCCTCACGTACACGCACAGGCCTGGCATTTGTCCGTTTTCTGGATTTCTTTGGATCTACATGATGATAAATAGCTGGAAAGAAAGTAAAGAATCAGGTTAACCACCCAGGTGGTTTGACTGGATGTTCCAGGCATTTCAACAAACATTTATTGCGGGGTCTTACAAATCAGGCTGAGTGCTCAAGCCATCGGGAGACACCAACGTGGGTAAGATAAATTTTCTATTCTTAAGAAGTTCAGAACAGAGTCAAGCTTTGTGCACAATGCAATAGAGCTTAGCTGAGTCCTGAGAAGTTTTAGCGAGTTCAGCGGGTTACGGAGGAAAGTTATGGTTCAACAGCCCAGAGGCCTATAGGTCATGTCGATGAATCAGACGGAGCAGCTTGTTCAGCCTGTTTCTTAAAAAAATGTGTCCGTTGCATGGGGGAAGAGGTTTATAAATTCTAGCAGGTGTCTGTAACTTTGCAGACTGCCACATTTTCGGCGCTGGGTCAGGACTAGAATTTGTTCTAACACAGCAGTTCTGGGGTATGTATCACATAGCACCGATTGTATTATGATTAGGAGACTTGTGTCATGAATCATCCTTAACCAGGGCCTTTCTGAACACGTGAATAGAAGCTATTAATAATTATGCTGGGATCACAGGAGTAAACTGGGATGGCCTGAGTAAATGGGCTGTATGGTCACTCTAGTTATAGCCAAGACAACCGAGAAGGAAGCTTTCGCACCATACATGCGGGAGGGGTAGGCAAGGATTCCTGATGTGCCATCTCCAGACCCAAGGATGCCGAATTGAAATGATGAGCAAATGAATTTATTTGGCCATACCTCTTGGGACAGGACTCTTCTTAGCCACCTTTGCGCTCCCTCAAATGGCGGCCTCTGCCTGGAGGCAGACGCCCAGGTGATGATTAAGCCTGACAGTGATTCGGGTCATCTACTTTCAGATCATCTAGGGTGACCAGAGTAGTTGCATCTTCAAAGTCAAATGCAACAGATCATACATTCGGTTTATTACAAAAGAACGCCTGAGATAAGATTATGAAATATTCTAGTGATGACATAAAAAGATAGTTACGGTAGTATCTCTTTAATTTTTCTTTGATTTTAAAAATCAGATTTAAAATATTTTATTAACAGTATCTCATCCACTTCACTTGGTTTGCAAATTTTGCGAAGAAAAGCTCTAGGAACCAGAGTGATGTCTTTCTCGAGCATCTTACTTTGTCATGAATTGTACCGAACTTAGCCGAAATGCATTGTTTGGCACATAGTAAAAACTCAATAAACCTAAAATAAGTGAATAAATACACAAATTTTTAAAACCAGTAAAAACATCAATCACCTCATATCCTTTCCAACTTCTTTGAGGACTTTCCCCATTCTGAACGAGATCATCCCCAGGCAGACCTATCAATTGGTGTTTGTGAGTCATTCTGAAGGCCCTGGCCCGTGTCGCTGAGCTTTGTGTATATTCGTGTGTGAGAGTGTGTGTGTGCACGTGTGATTCACTGGCTGCTAAAGCCGAAAGCAAAAGATGTTACCGGAGCGTTGCATTGACGATTCAACACTTCGCTTTGCTCCTGGTAGGGATTCTACCCGATGCTTGTAGTTCAGAATCTGCACGTTCCGTGGGGCGGAAGCCCGCTCCGTGTACTTCTTTGTTTTCGCACGGGCAGCGCTGCCAGCTGGATGGACGGCTCTACCTACCGTCCCGGACAGGATCAGACAGAATTCAACTAGGAAGTGACTCCTTTAAAACAAGGATGACAAGGAGCATCTTCATCTGTGTGTATTTTGTAAGGAGAAGCTCAAAAGCGAAGGGACCCAGAATTTTGCACTGTATTTTCATCGAAATCATTAAAAGCAGTATCAAATGCAGTTTGCTTGACCCATGAAAATTTTTGTGTTACTTGATATTTGCTAGGAACTGTGCCTTAATAAACCCATCTATCTTTCCTCTTGTATTTAAGATAAAAAGCAGAGGTGCTATGAGAAATCTCAGTCACATGAGAAAAAAAATTCATCGACCGTATTTGGAAAGACTGTGGAGAGTAACAGGCAAATTGTACATTCTGTACACTAACATTTTATGCTTTAACCCAAACAAAATTAATAGTTCACTTGGGTTTTGGAAAGATTGCTCCTGGACCAGCAGTGTATTTCTGAATGACATAAATATAAGAAAATTAGAAATTAACTTTAAATGGATTTAGGCTTCTTACATAAATGAGAGCCACCCTTACACAAATTACTAAATCTATTCAGAGTAATTTATCAAGCAGTTATACGTTGTTTTGCTGTGTTGAAATTCCAGAAAATTTAATAACAGTATACTTTCTGGAAATTGCATTAGCATAGACCATTAATAAGTTAGACCTATGGAGCTCGTGTGTGTGTGGGGGGGTACAACGTTGCCATTAGCAATGTATAGTAAAGTGGAAACGGGTTATCATTTACACATATCTATGGTAATGCCGAAAGACAGGGTTTTCCAGGAGCTTTCAATATCATCTGAAATAAGCACTTAGAAAATTGTTCTATGGCATTTAGCAGTTAACATGAGCCAACAGTGGTGAGATAAGTGGTCCCAAATGAAAAGGATATATGGGGAGCCAATTGGAGAATTTTACAGCCAGAAGAGCTCTTATCACTTAACTACTCCAAACCCCAGATAAATAGGTTCAGAGAGGTCAAGTGACTTGCTCAAAGTCACACAGCTAGTTTGGGGTGGAGCCAGGATAGAACAGTGGGTCTCCCTGACTCTCGGCAGAATGCTTTGCTCACCATATCACGCAGAAATGGGAAAATGCTGGGTTAACACTGCTCACAAGTAAGCAGGGGTCTGGCAGCTGATGGGTAAACTTGGCTGGTGCAAACAATTAAGCGGAATAACTACAAAATTGCAAAAAGTGTGAAAATTAATTTTATCTATGCTCTGGGTTATTGGAGAAGCAGCTTCTAGCTGGTCAAATTCAAGTAACGGCTAACTCTTTGCACAAGGTTGCTCTGCTTTTAGAAAGCCATGAAGTAATGATTCCGAAATGTGATTCGTGCTTAAAACCTGTTGTCAGCATCCGATAATCGTGGCGAAAGTATTTGTTGCAGCCCTCTTACTCAGGTCCCCTCAAAATAAGTAGGAAGCCAAATAAGTAATTTTGTGCAAGGAAAGAGGTCGTTTAGGCCACAACCCAAGCCATTTTTATCTTACTTGGGGATTTTCCAATTGTCTTAGACACATCAAACTCGGAAAACAAAGACAGCTTCTCATTAAAAATTAAACCTAAGTGCATTTGTAAGCCACCTCTTCGGTTGGTGAAGGGAAGGAGGTGTGAGTGGGGACTTCGGCTGTGTTCCAAGTTTAATGAGGGGTGTTCACCCTCTTTGCCCTTTGACCTTGTCAACGCCCCTGCCGGGTCTCCTTTGTGTGGCTGTCCTCGAAATACAGTCCTCCTTTTTACGTGGCTCAACTGTTTTTGCAATTACAATGGTCTTGCAGAGCATTAAGGAGGAGAGGTTATCAGATAACCCCAAGCTTAAGGTCTCAACTGCAGCTCTTCACAGTTTTGCTGGAAACTCCAGTCTTGTTTCAGGGGTGGGGAGGACCCACCACGAGGCCGCCAGAGCGGCAAGTAATTAAAAAGATAAATAACTTGGTTTGGAGTGTTCCGACAATGGCAGGTGTGAGAATAGATTCTTTCTTCCCTTCCCACAGCTCCCCGTGTCACTTTCTCCCCTCATTCTTTTGTTATTATTGTACATATTTCAGCATTATTATATCTGCCACATTTCGTGACACTGCAAAAACACGGTTCAGAGAAAGCTGAACTTCTAATTGTGGTGAGAAAGAAGTTAGCTTAATTATTCTCGGGTAGTCGAAAAGATGCGTTTTGTCTCCCTCCCTAAGTCCTTCCTGCCTAATCGCCATTCAACACCCCTTTCCCGGCATTGCTATGTATGAACTTCATGCTGCTAGACAAATAAACTCTTTGGAAAAATGCACATTTTTATTTGGAAATAATGCCATCTCTTTGTTAGATTTGCAGCAATCCTATTTTGCCTCTACTGTTTTTAAGTCGAAAATGAAAAATTATATAGAAGATGTTTGTGCATCACATTGTGCTGAATGGTATGTAGGTCAGCATGCTGCAGCACGGAAGATAAGGGACGGGGAACAAGTGTTCTGTGTACTTACAAGCAAATATCAGTCATAATAGAGGAAGACAGATCTACAAGAGCGTTTTGGCTTCGGAAATGTTTCTTGTCATTAGCATTTAAAAAAAGCTATGAGACTCGGGCCTATCAGCACCGATTCACAGCAAACCCTGGCTTGCACAGGTTGTTATCTGTTTCGCACAGAGGTACAGCTGGTTAGCAAATGGATTTGCAGATTTTTTTTTTTTTTGCAGGGATGAGTAAAAAGGCAAAGAATCAGGTACTTACAACCCATTCAGAATGTAACAATTTTGTTTGTGTTATAAACCAAACCTTCTGTTTTTGCAAACTGCATTATTTTTAGAAACAGAACCAAGAAAAAAAAAAACCCAGCTGATTTAAAAAAAAAAATCTTTATTCATATTCCAATATCCCTAAGGGTTCTAATATCCATGAAGTAATACCAGCAAAGAGAGCAATAAGAACAGCGGACTCCGTTGATTCGGTTTACAATGCGGCTTTATTGTGTTAGCAGTCAAGTCAAAAGGCAATATCTAATATTTTTAATTTTTTATTTCTCTCTCTACTCTAAATGGAAAGGGGGAGAAGGTGCTGGGCAAAGGTGTGTGCGTGCATGTGTATGAGAGAGAGAGAGAATGAGAGAGCAGGAGAGAGAGAACATTATTGAGTCTTCATTTGGAAGGGTGAGGGTAATGTATTTTAATATTTATGTGAACTGATATCAATTATCAGAAAGGATATCATAGTGTAAGCGATACAATAGTTGCTTTTTTCTGAAACTATATTATATGATAGATATAGGTGATTGAGTTCTTTGGAAAAAAAGGCAATTACTGAGAAAACAGACAGCAAAGGTGTTTCTGTCTCCTGGGTCCGGAGATATTTTAATCCTTGGCTTTTTATTAAAGGGGAGCTTAGGGAGTTTCCCAAGTGAAGACATGGCGCAGGGACCACATCTCGTCACGTGGGTACATATACGTATCTGTCAAATATTTTCTGTAAAGGTGCTGAGTTGTGATGAGTGTCAGTGTGGCATGTCAAAAAGCATTGCCCCCCAAATCAAGCCCAGTGGATGAATTACCACAAATGATTAGGCATGCAATCAAGCAATCTAAGAGGCTCCCGATGTCACAGTTACTGTTCGCATAGAGAATACGTATATTACATCCCCTTCTAGTGCTATTTGCTTCATTACTAGGGAGGTGATGGAATCCTGTGTAGTAAGGCGGGATAAGCCAAATCCTTTGTCAACATCTAAGACTTGGATCAAAATTGGAATAAGGCAGGGTGGGTGGGGGGCGAGGATGAAAGAGTAAACAGAAATTAAGAAATGGATTGGATGTTCTGGAAACATTTGATAAATGAAACACTCTGTTGAAGTACAACACTGAGCATTTTTGATTACAGTACTTTATTAGGAAATAGACAATCAGCCACTTCACTTTTAAATCAAGTTTTCTTGAGTTAGTTTATTTCTCGGTTTGGCAAGGCAAACACATTTGTCTTTAGTGAAGTCACTATACCCTAGCCAACTACCTTTTGTAGCAGCATCCAGGAGTAGAATGGACCCTGCTCTCCCTGTTTTGTTTTATTATCCTAGCCTGTCCTTCCAGGGAGGTCCATGAATAGAACTACATTTCAGTGTAATTGGTTCCTTTGCAGTCCTACATATTTTTATGTTATGCATTTAAGAACATTAGTCTGAGAAGGGGTCCACAGGCTTCCTTAGGAGTCCATGGTCCAAGAAAGGTGAAAGAAGTAGACTTGAAATAGGATAGGTCACTGGGGATGAAACCTTAACACCAAAAAATACAAACCATAAGAGTTACTCCTACAAAACCCACCTCAGATCATGTGGCAGGGACGAGTTCGTCTCTTCCTTTCTCACTGCCTCTGAGGATCAGGAATGCCTTAAAATGCTGAGGGCTCAGCCAAGCTGAGGAACTGTGAAGGAAACTGTATCAAATGGGATGTGCTTTGGGAATAAAGAAGTAAAATCCTTGTCATTTATATCTGTGCATCTCTTTTTCCAGAAAGCTTGCCTTTCTCTCTCCCCCAACTTTCCCTCTCTCCCTTCATTCTTTCCTTTGAATAATCCTGATTTCTTTTGTTAAAATTCCCATAAACTATAGGCTTAAAAAACAACAACAACAACAAAGTTCTTTTTCTTCACAGGATATGGCCCAGAACAGGAGGTCAGCAAACATTTGTTGAATGAATGAATGAATGGATGCGTTTGTGCAAAGAGATGCTCTGTACTGGTGATTTCCTCTATGGACGAGCAAAGGCTGAAAAGAACCAGTATGATGTCCATCGAAGCTGGAGATGAAGTCTTATAGAAAAAAATTAGTCCTTCCAGATTACCAACTCTGGGCCTCAGATGTGAGAGCTCTCTAGCAGAGAGCTGATTTGATTATACGGACAGTGTCTTCTTTTTTTGTCTCTCCCCACATGGACTGCTCAGTCAGCAAGGACAGCCTTCTTGGACAAGAGGACTGCATGACATTCCCCAGGCACATCACCTGGGTCATAACGGGGGCTCTCTAGGTCAGGTCGGTCAGTACCTTTGTAGCCACTAATGTCCTCTTTAAAAACATTAAAATATACTTCATGCATAGAAATAACATAAGAGGAGTAGAACAAACATCCGAAGTTAGCAGTAGAACATTATAAATATCACTGAAGCCCCCTTTCACCTGTCCTAAATCCGTGCTTCCGCCTTTCAATGGGAGGAATGTAATCAATGTTCTGATTTTGGTGTACCGTTCCTTTGCCTTTTGTTTATGGCTCTATCACAAAGATGTTTATCAGGGATGTGTTATTAAGCTTTGTATTTTTTGACAAGCGGTATCAAATTGTCTTATGTATTTTTACGTGATTTGATTTTTTCCACTAAAATTATGTATCTGAAATGCATCCCTGTTAATACGTGCAGCAATACTCTGCCAGGTTTTAAGTGTTGCATGGCATTGTATTATGTGCATAACCTCAATTAGTTTGTATACTTGCCTGTTGATAGCACCTTCATTTCTTCCTGTTTCTTTCATGCCACAAGCCATCCTGCCATGAGCACTCTCATCCAGTCTCCTGGGGCACAACATGAAGAAAATAGATACATTTCAATTTATTAATGATATCTTTTTGTTGCAGAAAAGTATGATAGAGTGATCAATAAACATGGAATTAAATTAGGAACGATGTAAAATTTCGGACTTTGAAGAGGGACTTGTACGTGTATTTTTCAGTGGGAGATGGAAATTATAATGGTTTATCAAACTATTACGGTTTTCAGATACCTTTGGATATACATCTATGAGTGGTGCAAAAATCTCAGTATTTATAACCTGCCAGAAGCTATACCTTCTGTGACTATTCAAATTGGTGATAAAATTTTTTAGACAACTTAAAGCTGTGCAGGAAGGACCCAATTAAAAACACTCTTTTGAGGTTAGGAGAGAAAATAGTTTTAAAGACCACTTAGGAATGGGATTTCTGGGTCATAGTTTATGTGAATGTTTAACTTTTCAAGATAAGACCAAATTGTTGACCCAAATGATGGTTCTGATTTGCATTTCTCCCAGCAAATGATGGTCTGTGGTTCCATACTCTTGTCAAAAACGCTTGGTATAGTCAGACTTTAAAACTCTTGGCAGTGTGGCCTGGGTAAAATGGTATCTGTCAGGGGTTTTGTTCTGTGCTTCCCTTTGACATTGGAACGCTTTCTCATGTATTTCTTTGGCCATTTGCGTTCCTCCCTTCTATGAAATGTCTGTTTAAGTCCATCCCAGAGGAATTTCTGCTCCCTATTACCTATGCACTTCCCCCGATTTCCCACTCTCCTTCCTGTTAGGCGGGATCATGTGAATGGTTCTGGCCAATGGGACATGAGAGGAACTAGAGCATTTAGGGTTGCTGCATAACTCCTGAGCTCTGTCTTCCCCTGACGCAATGACCATGAGGCTTACATGGGAACGTTGGAACCACAAGGTCGGAACGGCTTGGATCACAGAATCACTTCATAAAGGACCGCTGCCTGTAAGAGTTGCTTGACCTGCAATAGGCAATCCATGAACAACAAATAAACCTTTAGAGACATACCGAAACCTTCAGGTTTATTTGTTGCTTTATCCTATTTTAACCTATTCTGACTAATATGGTATTTTGGTTCACTTTTTGATTTTTACTTTTTAGTGATTAATAAAGATTCCTTATTATTTATTCTTTACTGATCCTTTTCTGTTTTTCACGATACAAATATCTCCTTCCAATTCGTGGACTATATTTTTATTCTCCTTATGGTATCATTTGATGAACAGAAGTTCTTCACTTTAATGGAGTCAAATTTGTTAATCTTTTACTTTATGATTTGTAATTTTCCTATTTTTAAAAAGAAATCCTAGCCAACTCTACGGTCGTTTAGATAGCATTTTTTTCTAAAAGCGTTAATGTTTTGTTTTTCACTTTTAAGTTTTTGTTCATCTTAGAATTGCTATTTTGTCTAAAGCAAAAGTAATGCTCCCATTTTAGTTTGATTTCCTTTATGGATACCTACGGTCTATTATTTCCTCTTTGATATGCAATGCCACCTCTTTCATACATTAAGTTTCCATATATATTTGGGTCTGATTTGGGCTCTCTGTTCATTTGGTCTACATGTCTATTTCTATGCCAAAACTATGTTAATCACTGTGGATTTAATATATACTTTCTAGTAGGGTAATTTCTTTCACCTCGTTGTTTCTCGTGATTATTCCTGACCCTTTGCTCTTCCATACACATATTCTAAACGGCGGATCAAGTTCCTTGAAAACCTCTGTTTGGGTTTTGATTAGAACTGCATTGACTTTTTAGAAACATATAGGCGAGTTGATCTCTTTATTATATTGATACTGCCTATCCTTTTACTTCGTATCCATTCCATTTATTTAAGTCTTTTTATGTCTTTACAAATTTGATAATTTTCTGCATCAAGGTCTTTTAAATCTATTGTCAACTTTATTTTAAAGAACTGAATATTTGTCTTGCCTTTGTGTGTGGTATCTTTCAAGTTTTTGTTACGTGATGATACCAATTACGCCACTCTTGTTTCATTTATCCTCTCTGTCTCTCTTCTTTTTCTAAAGTATTTGAAAGAAAATCTCAGGCATTTTGTTATTTCACCCAACACATACTTCGGTATTCATGTCCAGATAATAGGGGTTTTTCAAAAACCATAGCAGCCATGTTATTGTCATACTTCATAAAATGAGCAGTTCCTTTATATCATCTAATACCCAGTTCATGATGGCATTTCCCTGATTGTCTGCAAGAGGGCTTGTTTGAGTGAGGATCCAAAATCTACCTGTGGCATCTGGTCGTCTTCACATCTCTTACTCGTACGCATCCTCCTCTACCATTTGTAATTGCTTTATTAAATTATGTAGGTCATTTGTGCTGTGGAATGTCCTACAGTTCGGATTTGGCTGCTTTCTTGTGCCATCTAAATTGTTCTCTATGACTCACATTTCCTGTTCTCTGGGAGTTGAAGCTAGAGGTGCACTCATACTGCATTCAGGTCTTTTTATATAGACCTCACTGCTGTTGCCCCTCAGCCAGAAGAAGTAGAAAGAGCGTTGTTACCAGGTAAAAGCTGGATGTAGAAGATGGGTCACCTGAAGGGTGCTGTGGCCAAAGGGAAAAACAGCCTTTGTTGGAAATGCAGCCTGAGCTGGAGTGGGAGGAATGACAGTAACCTCTCTCTGCTCCCACCTCTATCCCTGCCAGTGCTTCCCACTGGCTGAACCCAGTTGGGAACCTGTGTGAAGCAGTTCACTGGGGTCAGATTCCTGGGTCACAGAATAATGTTGAGGAGGGCAGAGAGTGGAGCTGAGCTCAGGACAAACAGAGAATTATCAACACAGCACTTGATCTTTCACTGTATTAATTAATGTTCAGAGTAATTAGTAGATGTTTTAGCCAACTTTCGATGGCGACTTATGAGTTTTTATCAATATTATTAAGAACTATGGATTTTTATATAGTTGATATTTTTCAACTATTGAGGTCATTATTCTTTTTAATGCTCAAAGTGCCCCATCTTAGTCCAATAGGAGCCCTTTTAAGTTGGCTCCTGTGTCCTTTGGAGATGACTCCATTAGTCTTATACAGCTTTCTTCCTTTCTAGCATAAGAGATGTCCTAAGCCTATCTTGTACATTTGCTGTTTTAGCTCTAACAGCAGTAATTTTTTTAAAAAGCCCTGTTTCCTTCTGTAGCAATTGGTATATAGAAGCCTTAATTCTGGGTGCTAAGGGTGCCTATTATTTTTGGGTCGCTATTGCCTCCATGCCTTTAAAGTGGACAGAAGTAGGAAATATGTATAGTTTTCTAAAAGAATGAGGATTTTCCAATTCAAACTTCAGTTTATAGAGTCTTAACCTAACTTTGATTATATAGTTTTCCTCTTACACAGAAAATTATTACACAGTTATTTGCTGTATCCTACAATATAATATCCATGGTTTCAAAATATCAATACTAGTATTCCTGCTAGCAATAAGACTATTGAATGGAACTTTAGATTTCTTTGTGAGTCTTTTTGTTTTTAGAATACATCCTGCCAGGGAGGTAACTTAAGATACTGTTTTAGCATCAATTGCAGTAAAGTTTTTCTACGAGTAGTTATGCCACCAACTTGCTATTTAGTTAGATCCATTTTTTTAAAAAAATTCTGGTTTCAATTTTGAAGCATTGATTATTCCTCTTTGATTTAATTTTGTTTTTAATTTATATGGTTCAAAAGTCAAAACTATGTAACAAAACACATTTGCAGAAGTCTGGTTCCTATCCCTGTCTTCTCCATCCTGCTCCTGATCTCCCTCACAGGTAACCATTTTTTTTTAAAGATTAAAAATTTCCCTTTATTGTTTCTTTTCAAAAAATATAAATGAATTGTTATACAAAAATCTTATTTAACTTTCCTTCTTTTGTACAATAGTATGTTTATAGTTAGCATACAATAGCAATGGAAGTTTAAAAAGAACATACAATAAATAGTTTTTGCATGTAACTTTTATTATTCAGCAATATATATTTGCAGATGATTCTGTATCAATATTTAGAGATTTTTTTTTACAGCTATTCCTTTTTGCAGCCTCATTATGTCACATTGTATGGATATACCATAGTTTACCCAACCAGTCTCCAGTAATGGACTTTTGGGTAATTTGCAGTCTTTTGATATTGAAAATAACACCACAATGAACAACTTCGTGCCTACATTATTTGCATTTTACCAGCGGATCTTTGGAGTAGAATCCTAGAAGTGGTAATTCCTGGATCCAAATATGCATATGAAATTTTGCTAAATAATACTGAATTTGTCTTTACGAGGTTATGTAATTTTTGCATTCCCACCACCACTATAGGAGACTGCTCACTTCCCATAGACTTGCTAGTCAATCATGTTGTTATGATCTGTTTCTTTTTTCTAATTTGATAGGTGAGAAATGGACCTTCAGTGTAGTTTTAATTTGCCTTTCTCTTTTTATGAGCAAAGCTGAGTATCTTTCCAGTTCTCTGAACTGCTTATTTGTATATATGTATATATATATTTTTTTAAATCTATTTTCCTGTTGGATTATTGGTTTTTTCAAATTTTCGGAGTTCTTTGCATGTTAGGAAACTTGCCCTTGTGTTATATTACAGATTCTTTTTTTTCCAGTTTGGCACTTGTATTTTGACTTTACTTATGGTATTTTTTGTGGTTTTTGCCATGAAAGTTTTTTGTTTTATGTGGACAAATAAGAAAGTTTTCCTACTCCAGGTTATAAAGAAATTAACCCATGTTTTCTTCTAGTACTTCTATCAGTAGATAGTACCTTAAACATTTTTTATTATGGAAATTTTTGAGCATACAAATATATGGAGAATAATGTAATGAATTCAGTTCACTCACCAATCAACTTCAACAACTATCATTACATGGCCTATCTTCCACTCTACTATTCCATATTATTTTGAAGCAAATCTTAGATATTATTTCATCTTTAAATATTTCAATATGTAAGTGGTCTTTTTAAAATTCACATTGTATGTTTGTTGCTGGCTGATGTAAGTTAGTTTGATGATGTTAGTTTTATTTTATTAATTTTTATTTATTATTTTTTACTTAATTTTATTAATGTAATTAATTTTTGTATGTTAAGCAAATGTCTTAAAACTTGCTTTAAAATAGTTTGTTTGTAGATGAGTTTTCTATGTAAAAAATCCTATCATATATTGATTACTGTAGTCTCTCTTCTTGCTTTCTAAATTTGTATCCTTTATTAAATTAAAAAAATTCGACCATTTTCATATTTTGCTGACTAGGATTGCTATAAACAAGTTTCTTTTTATAACTTTAAAGACAGTAATTCCAATATTTTATTTTATGTTTTGTGAACTGTAGGCTTTTGTAGAAACTCTTTTTCTGCTTAAGAAAGTTACCTTCAGGGACACTTGGGTGGCTCAGTTGATTAAGTGGCTGCCTTCAGCATGGGTCATGATCCCAGGGTCCTGGGATTGAGCCCCGAATCAGGCTCCCAGCTCCCTGCTTCCCGCTCCCTAGGGAGTCTCCTTCTGCTTCTCCCTCTGCCTCTGCCCCTCCTCTCCCCCCTCATGTGCCCTCTCTCTCAAATAAATAAAACCTTAAAAAAAAGTTACCTTCATTTTCTACTTTGTTATTAATTTTTTAATCATGAATTGATTTTTATTTTTTTTTAATGCTTTTTTGCATTGAGATGATCACATTTCCCCTTCCTTTCTCTCCTTTCTAAAGTGTGATGAATTATAAGACTTTCTGTAATTAAACCAGATTTGTATTCATGGGATAAACCCAACTTGGTCAAGATCCACTACATTTTAAAAAAAACTTAATAGCTGGATTCAATTTGTTAATATTTTGTTCAGAATTTTGCATCCATATTCATGAGTGAGATTGACCTTACTTTCCTTTTCTATTGGGACCTTTTATGATTTCAATATCAAGAGTATACTAGCTTCACAAAATAAGTTGGTAACTGTTCCCTCTTTTTGTATTCTCTGTATAACTTTATTTTTGTTCCCTGAAATTTTAACAGAATTCACCTATAAAACCATCTGAGCCTGGTGGTTTGTGGGGAAAAGATTTTTAAACAGAGACAATGTTTAAAAAGGTTTATAGGGTTATTGATATTTTCTACCTCTTCTTGAGATAGTTTTATTAAGTCGTATATTTTTAGTGGAATTTGTCTATATCCCTAAAGTTTTAAATTACTAGCCTACTGTTCATGGTAATCTGATTATCTTTTTTTATTTTCTGTGTCTTATTTTCAGTTATAATATGGTTCATTTGTGTTTTTTTCTTGACCAATATATTTATCCAGTATTGCTGTTTATTATAGTATCCCATTTTAATTAATTGTAATGATTAATTTGTATTATTTAATATTTTTGTTCCTTTTACTCTATTGACATTAATTTTCTTTTTATTTTTTTTAACTTTTAATTTGGACACTTTATTAAATTTCAGCCTTTCTGCTTTTCTATTACAAACTTTTAAAAATAGCCATACATCTCATTTATTTTGGCTTGTTGTATTTTAAATTTTTCTTGGATCTCTGGGTAATTTAGAAGTACATTTTAAGTGTCATAAAATAAGTTTTAAAAAGTTATCCTCTTGTTATATTTTAGCGAGGGAGTATGGAATGTATATATTTTTTGAAACTCATTGAAATTTTGTGCCCTGATTGTATTAACTTTTGTAAATGTTCCATATATGTTTCAGGCAATGTTCCTTTCTAATTATTTAGAGCAGGGCTTTTATATGTCATTAAATCGAGCCCATTAATTTTGTTATCCAAATCTATATCCTTACTAATTTTGAGGTCTTAATAACTAAGATAAATTTGTTCAACCTCCCACTAGAATGTGAATTTATTCACTTCTTGTATTTTGATGTATTTCAAAGCTATTTTATTTGATACAATAAATTTTAAAATTGTTTTCCCTTTCTGCTCTGAGATACATCGATATACCTATATTTGTATTATATCTATCTACTTCAGTTGTGCAGCTAATATAAATTTCACTCCTTGGCACATTTGAAGGCAGTTTGTTACAAAATTTAGAGACTATTATTTCTACCGTAATTATTCTTATATTTGGATTCAAGATGATATCAGATAGATTTTTCTGATGACTCCCTTTGGGATAGGAAAATGGGTCTTTTTTTTTTTTTAATCCTTTCATTGAGAGTGTGACCTCTTTTAGGGTCCCATTATTATGTAGGGGTCTGATTTCAACCTCTCTGCATGTATAGGCTTGAGACCTGGCCTGTCATTTTGTGAGTGACTGTTAGTTCCCACATCTCTAAGTTCATGTGCTGACTTTTACCCTCAGGATTGTCCTGACTTCCAAATTTTTTTTATTACGCTGGTTTCAATTTACTGTTAATTTTTTTCCTTAGGGGATGTCCCTTATTTTCTTGTCAGTTCAACAACATATTTAAAAGCATGTTTATTATAATATATCCAGCAGAAGTTATTTTGCGATGGACCCTTCTTATCCGAGAGTATCTAATGCATCATATTGCCAGAAGTATAACCCTCCCATCTTGCATTAGACTCTTAGCCAGTTTCCTTCCTCAATCCATTCTCCGTAAAGTAACCAAAATAACACTTTCATAATATTGATCTGCTAATGTTGCACATAGACTAAAATTCGAATTCTGGCATACGTGGCATATAAAGCCTACGTAATCTGTCCCTTTCCTACTTCTCAAGGTCATCCTCTACCTATGCACTCTGCAGATTTTCATCAAACATGCTGTCTTTCTTTCTGTTCCTTGATAGGCTAATGTTATGCTTACCTTAGATCGTTTATCGATCTGTCACCTCTGCCTAAAATGTTCTCTCCCAAATCTTTGTAGTCTGGTTCCCTCTTATTATTCGGTTTCACCTAAGTGTCATTTCTTTAAAGAAAACTTCTTGATCGTTCTTTCTAAAGTTGCTTCTCCATAACTCTGACGTCACCCTAGTTGTTCTCATAGCATTTATTGTCATCTGAAATTAACTTATTAGTTTACTTGTTAATTTTATCTCTCTCCTCACTAGGATACAAGCTCCATGAGGGCAGGGACATGAATCATTAACATTTGCCCAATGCCAAGGAGAATTTAGGTATTCAGTATACATTTATCAAATGAAATTCATTTTAAAATATATCTGTTGAATACCTTCTATGAGGCAGACACTGTTGTAGGTGCTTAGGACGCATAAGGGAAATGAACAAATAAAGATTCCTGCCTTATGCAGCTTATATTCTGAAAGGATAGATAGATATTAAATAATAAACATACTATGTAACTAATTACATAGCATGTTAGGAGGTCATATGCAACAGCGAAAAGGAAAATAGAATAGTGGGGAGGGGAAGTTTGCAGTTTTAAGTAGGATAGGTTAGGCCTTATTGAGAAAGTGATATGAGAGAAAAAGAAAGAAAGAAAGAAAGAAAGAAAGAAAGAAAGAAAGAGAGAAAGAAAGAAAGAAAGAAAGAAAGAAAAAGAAAAGAAGAGAGAGAAAAGAAGAGCGAGAGAAAAGAAGAAAGAAAGGAGAGACCTAGTTTGGTGGATATCTAGGGAAGAAGAGCATTTCAGGCAGAAGGAACAGCAATGCTAGGGTCCAAGGGAGTCAGAGTAGAGGGAATAGAATGAGAGGGTGGGAAGAGCAGATGAATTTAGAGAGGTAACTGGAGGCCAGATTACAGGGTCTTATAAACTATTATAAGAATTTGGGCTTTTCCTCTGAGTCAGATAGGAACAACTGGAGGATTCTGAGCTGAGGAGGGACACAATCTAACTGACATTCTAGCAGGATCATCCTGACTGTGGTGTTGAGAACAGACACGAGGGCAAGAGGAGGAGAGGGACAACTAGGAAGGGACAATTACAGTCACCCAGGCGAGAGATGATGATGACCTAGACTAGGTGGTGGCAGTGGAGGTGGTGAAAAGTAGTTGGATTCTAGAAACACTTTGAAGTTTCAGTCAACGGGATTTGCTAACAGTGTAGGATGATATCAACAATGGAAGGATGGAGTTGTCACCACCTGATAGGAAGACCATGGGTGAAGAAGGTTTTAGGAGAAAAGAACAGGAGTTTTGTATGTGTTGAATTTAGATCACAAGTGATAATATCAAGTAGGCAGTTGGAGCTCAGGACAGGAGTCTGGAGAGATTATAAACTGGGAAGTAATTAGCACGGAGGTGGTATTTTAAAAGCCAAGGAAAGAGTGTAGCTAGAGAAGAGAAGAGGACCAAGGCCCAAGCACGGAGTGACTCTGACATGAAGCAGTCAGGGGAGCAGGGAAGTGGCAACAGGGGAGACAGAGAAGAAACCACCACCCGTTGAGCTAGGAGAGGAACAAGAGGATGGGGTTCTGGAACTAAATGTGATGTTACATGACTTTTAAAATTACTCCGGTAAATGAATAATTTTTGAAATTTCCATAATTGTGAATTAAAAATGGTGATGCTTAAAAATAGTTTCCTGATGTATACATTTTATAATAACAAAACATCTGTTCAGAAGATAAGTCCCCAACAATTGCCAACACCAAATAGTGTGTATGTTGAGATTTTAGTTGACTTAAATGTGGCTCTTTAAAAGTGGCTTTGTCTTGTTTTAAGTGTCCCTGGAGAGAGACTTAATTGCCTCTTTTTCTTTTTCTTTTTGTCATGGTTAGGGCTCCCATTGCTACAGGACTGGCTGTGACTTCAGGCCTCCATCTTCCCCATCTGAGATCTCGCCGTCATTTCTGTTGCAGTAAAAAGGATTTCCTAGAGAAAGAACATACAGAAAGTTGATGGAATGACCATCTTCTCATTAGTTACTTGGCCTGGGCTTGCACTTTGATGGATTTCAGGATAGTTTCCAACTGCCAGATAGTTATTATGTATGGAACTGGGTTGGGTGCCATATTTCAAACTGACTATGTCACTTTTGAAACTTCCTGCCCTTCCTCACCACCCCCACCAAAAAACCCCCCAAAAACCAACCCCCCCCCCAAAAAAAGACAAGAACAAAAACAAAAAAAACCAACAAAACAAAACAAAACCACCTTGGGAACCTGGCATATTGGAGGCATTCAGTAAATGTTTGCTCATTTGAGTTGGAAGATTCAGCCTCTAACATGGCAGACAGTGCTTTCAAAGCAACAGGAGACTTTATTTAAAAATTATCAACTTCTGGGAGTGGACTATGGCTTTAAAATTATACTTACATATATGTATTCTAGTAAATGTAGTGGTTTAGGCATACCTAAATTACAAAAAATATAAAGTAGCTTATCCCTGTTGGTCTTCCTTTCCCACTAAAGTCATCATCTGTTCACAGAGCACCATTAGCAGCTGAAAAGACATGGCAGGGGATTGAACAAATTGAACATTCATAGCAGACAGATTTTCTCCTTCTGTGTGTGTGGATTGGACATGACTGTGAACAGTTGGAGGTCAGACCATCACTAATATGTATGAAACTTTTGGTGTTAATTTACCATTAAAAATATATTAATTTTTGGCAGAGGTGGGAATATCCTTGTCTTGCCTAAAGCTTTATTTCCCGTGATACGTAGCAAGCTAAAACCCACAGTGGGCCAATTTGAAAAGCAAGTAAACTTTTTCTTTATTAAAGCCCCATTTTGTTTCTTGGTGAAAGTATGTATATGAGCTTCATTTTCACTCACTACAAAGGCCCTTGTAAAAGGCTCGTATGATCAGTGAGGAAAGACGGGTCCTATGACTAGGATACAAGTGTCCCGTTTCGGCTGAGTTTGATGGGTTTCCCTGAACCCATCCTTTCAGCTGCCATTTTGGCTGTGCCAACTCAACGTCAAACAAATGTCTTGTCAAGGAACAGAAGGATGCATAAAATTATAAGTGGCAATGCCTAGGAGGGTTAGTAGACTGTACTTTCTGAAGAGAATCTTTTCTTCAACTGTGGTAACACAGATGCCCCTACTATTGAGTGGTGGCTCAAGGTCAGGAGGCAGCCGGAGGAGGGAAAGAAGAAAGAGAAATGCCCAGTTAGGAGTCTCTTCACAGTCGAACAACTAGCTATATTTTCCCCATGGACAGTTAAAAGCTGAATGGCCCCCAATATCTTTTGTACCGCCATGTACCCAAACTACACCAGAAGAGTGAGTATTGTTTCTGAGCAGAAAGGCACATTTTGGAAGTGCTTGCTATAAGTTGTGTGTGCATTTGCGAAGAAAGAAAATAAAAGAGGGGATTTTATTTTATTATTGCAACACAATTATTTTTGACATGCTGACATCTGACAAAATGACATAGATACTCATATCTTCTCTGAATAAATCTCCTTTCTGTTGGTATTGCTGAAAGTGCTTTAAACAATTTCCATTGGCTTCTCTTTTGTTCTCTTTGTTCTAGTTGGTAGCCATCAATTATTCAGACTGGTGTTGGCTTTTAATATGATGCTATTATTAAAATAAAAGAAAAACTCCTTACACATTTAAAAGGGACAATCCTCAGACAATGCAGACATTAAATTAGCATTTACTATTGATTTTCTTGATTTTCTATTTTTTCTATTTCTTGATTGTATAAAGTAAAACAATACTTTCAGGTGAACACTGGCTCTGGGAACACCTCATGAGAAAAATCTTGAGGCACATTCCCTTAAAGATGCTGTTTAAATGGACTTAGATGACATTAAACAAAGAGAAATCTTTTTACGTGGACTATGGAATAATATTTGGCAGGATTCTAGAGACTGTGCTGATTGTCACTGGGTGGTTGGGTCCTTTTTTCATAATAAGTGTGTGGGGTCAAGTCACAAGTAGTTATTACTGTGACACTGGCTTCTAAATGTAAGTTCCTTATTCTACTATGAACCCCAGCCTTCTGTAGACATAGTCAGTGCCCCACGAATGCTACTAATTTCCATTAAAGTATTAATTTTTGACAGAGTTGTAAAGCTTGTCTTGTCAAAAGCTTTATTTTTCATGATCTCCATAGAGATAAATATCAATTGGAAAGCAAGTAATCTTTCCTAAAATTTCAGGTTGCTATCAAGGGTCCCATCCAGGCCAGATGTTTTGGAGGATAAAAGGAAACTAGAAATCATGACCCCTTCCTTCCAGGAGACCACCATTGTATAAATAATACTTACGAGAACTACTAAATTATAAGGCAGTATAATCAGATGCTGGGCTCTGTGGTAGAGACCATGGATGATGGAAGAGCCAGAGAAAGAAAGACGGCTCTGAAAGGGTTTCATAACTCACTTAAACTGAGCCTTGAAAAGACAGTGGGTGGGAAAAGTCAGCCTGAGAAAGAGAAATAATCTTTGCATCCTGCACAAGCACCACCCATGGAAAGAGAGCAATAAAATGAAAGAAATGAGTAGAGTATGGCATTTGGTCTGTGGCAGGGAATAGTGAGATAACAGAGTTACCTTGAGGAGCTTTGTTTCTCTCAAAAATTCTGTAAGAATTGCATTTTAAGGTGTTGAGGGCCTGTCCCTATGTCTTATTTATCAATCATTCAGCTATTCCACCAAAGAAACATGAATATATAAGAGGCCATGTACGAATATCGAAGATTTAATGTTTGACCTTAGTATCTATTAAACTAGATTTTAAAAAGGAAAAATGAGAGCCTCGTCACATCCCCATCAGTAAACAAAATGTCCTTGATTTTTATATAAAAAGTCTTGCATACAACACTCTCCAGTTCACTCATCTTCTATGAGGCCTGGAATGAAATGACAAAATCCACATCTTCCCTGTGATGACAAGAGATTTTGCATTTTCTTACCAAAAATATTTTGTGCTTGACTTTTTCTCGTTGACAAGTCTGAGCACTCATTTGGGAAAGACAATGAAGGGTCTCTGTGTCTTCCACTGGCTTCTTTATTTTCTTCTTCTAATGGGAATGGACATCTAACATGAATGGACAAAGAGATTCCCCCCACCTTTTCCTGATTTCCGATGTTTCAAGAAATCATGAAGTCTAGGTGGTGTATTTCACTTCTTCTGACATCTTATTGTTCCTGCTTCCCTACAGTTTTCCCAGTTGAACAGTTATGGAAAAACGCCCTTACAAAAAGATCATTGGATCTTTGAAAGCTTCCTCCAAAACCCCAGGGTCAGAATGGCTCGCTCAACTTGTAATCAAGATGGTATCTCAGGCTATCCCACTATGTTCTGCACCCTCCCCACATTCTATGGATAATGTCTTCTGAAAACTGGATAAAGGCAAACAATAATGGGGAAATCGAATGCAGAAGTTTAGTAACAGGTATGAAACACACTGTCGGCTTGGTTTTGATGTGCTGTGGGACGTAGGAGAGAAGCAGAAAGGGACCTGGCCATATTAGCCTTGCGAAAAAATGGACTGCGGACAGGAATAGCTTTTTTTTTTTTTTTGAAAAAGGAAAATGGGAGAAATGGTTCTGAGTGTTGGATCTGGTCTTTTCTTTTTGCAGGAATTCTGTTGTCCCTTTAGAAAATAGAAAAACCGTTCCAAGGCACATTGGCACCCGCGTGGCACTGCAGCCTTCTCTTGGCACCGCCTCATTCTGTTGCTGGCAGGACAGAGCATGGACCTCTTTAGCCTCATCCTCTGTTGTTTTCTGCACAGGAGCCAAACATTGTGGCTACTCACGAGGCAGGGCTGGCAGCTGAAGAACCCAGATGCCAAGCTCTGGACTGGACTTCTGTTCGGTGTGTGGCTGCTCCCTTCCCTGGCATCTGCCCTGGCTTTGCGGCAGCCTGCGTCCCCGTCTGCAGAGCTGGGCTCAGGATTAGGCTTCTGTTGGCTCCCATGGATGTTCGGTCACTGTTTCCCTTTTGAATTATCCTTGATTATGAGGAATGTGCCTTTATGACATATTCCTCCCCAGGTGCCTGCTCAGACGATGTGCCTTCGCCGCTCAAAGGGGGTTTTCTCTCAAATCACTGGCCATTGTTAGCAAGAAACCTTGTGGAATGGGAGCATTCTCCTCTGGTAGAAAGATGTAAAACGAAATACAAAAGCTTAAATTTTAGACACAAACCTTTACTAACTTATAAATGAAGTGAAAACAAAAACGAACGTCAAAACTCAGAAAATTGAGAAATTCCAAAAACCTTTTCTTTCTTTTTCAGTTCCTTCGACTTTCCATCCCCGCACGTGCCACCATCCCTGACTGACAAAGATGATCGCATTTCCTTATCCGGGGACTTTTGACTTGACGAGAGGGAGATGGATTCTCCAGGTTACAGGAGCTGGTGTATTTATGGTATTTATTAACAAATAGACATTGAGTTGAGTTCCCCTTGGGTTAGAAATATTGGATCACCATTTGCTGGCTAGGGGTGGGGGTAGGAGGATCAGCCAATAAGTCCGACTGTTCCTTGACGGAGCTCACCAATAGTGCCGTGAAAAGAGGAAACCTCAGGTTTACCTAGGAAATGAAAACCAACTCAAGAAGCTCACCAACTAGAAGGGAAGCTAAGTATACACAGACACAATTCAGTAATACTCACAACTAGAATATCTCGGTACATTTGAGAGGCATCTGACATTTGTTCTAGAATGTTTAGGTGTTTGCCCTCCTTCGGACTGACTATTGTTCATTAGAATTATAGATCCCGTTCAAAGGGAAGGATAAATTACAGCTAAACAGACGATGCTTTGCTTTACACAGCACAGTATCTAAATGATCTTTTGAGAATTTGAGCAGCCTTGGACTGAAAACCGAAATCTGTAATCCTGTCAAGCTGAATGATTATTTACCGCTGGATTTTTGCAGCTGGAAAAGAAGGCTGTCCCAATGGCAATCTTTCTAGCTTCATGAAATCTCAGCGGAAGCTAGGTCTTTGATGTCAGACTAGAACCTGAGTTCTAGTCTCAGCTTCGTCCTTATTGGCTTCAGGACTTTGAATAAATTCCTGAACCTCTGGAAACCTCAGTTTGCCCCTCTATAAAGTGGGCAGATAATGGTACCTATCTCATGGCATTATTGTGAATGTCAGATGGCAAATTCGTGGTACAATATATGTCATAGAGTAAGACCCAAGTAGATGTTGGTTAGTGTGAAGGTTTTCTGTAGGTTGCAGCAGGAAGCACACCATCCATCAATCTACAGACCTACGTTATTTTTATCTCATTGGTTGATCCTCATATTTATTGACTTTACTGTTTTTAATGAGGCAGAACGATCTGTATTCTTGAGACCCTCAGAGCTACATACAACATGGTGCCCGATAGAGCATCGGGGTAACGAAATGTTTGCTAAATGAAGCAGTGGGCATGAGAGACTTCAGGTCCATCCCCCGGAATGTATTATTTTAAGAAGTTAAGCAGAGATATAGCCAGTTCATAAGTTACTATCAAAATAGACATCTCGGGAAGGAGGCCAACAAAGGAAATTTGAAACCTTAGGTATAGAGGTATGGAGGAAATAATTCTATTAGAGCAACACTTTCCAAATTTGGAATAGTAGCCACGCCCACCTAGAAAACAAACAATTATTGACTGATGTAGGCCATCTTAGCAGGTGCAAAGCACCCTGGGAAGGAGCTGTAATCATTAAGTGAAGCTTAGTGTCATTCGTAGGCTCTGGAAATGGGAAGCCATCTCTCAATCTACAGTAGAAGGGGGTGCGTGTTGGCATACTTCTACTGTAAAAGGCCAAATAGCAAAGATTGAGGCTTCGCAGGTCATATGGTCTCTCAGAACTGTAGTGTGAAACAGCCACAGACAAGATGTAAACAAATGAATACGGCTGTATTCCAATAAAACTTTATCTGGCGGCAGGATGTGACCCAGCCTTAGGCAACATTTTGTTGGTGTCTGGTATAAGGGATTGAAAATATGATGAGTTAATATCCAGAATTTTATTTTTGTAATCAACTTTTTAAAATTAAGTTTTTAATTTTAATTCCAGTCTAGTTAATATGCAGTGTTATATTAGTTTCCAGTGTACGGTGTAGTGACTGAACAGTTCTATACATCACCCAGTGCTCTTCGTGATAAGTGCAGTCCTGTAAGTGGGTCACAGTCCCTAAATAAGGGGTCCCTCATTTCTTATTTCTGTCTGGTTAACAGTTAATTGAACTAAGATTTATGAGGATTTCAAGAAGTATGGAAATAGGGGTCAGAGGTATGAGTCTGGGGTCCAAACTCAAGGGCCAGACATAGGTAAGGAGCAGGCAGTAATAAGATAATAGGGACTGGAGGGGTGGGTTGGGGGCTGGAGAAAGAACACACTCTCCTTTCCAGCTCACCATTGCCATAGGGAGCTGTGGCCCAGTGTTTTAGATATTACAATTTTTCTAAAGAGCCTAGAAACTTCACCAGATCTCCTGATTTTTAAATCCTAGCTTACCAGTTTTAAAAACACCGAGTGCCCTACCAAAACATGCGTATGGTTGAAATGTAGCTGGTAGTTTGCGACCTTTGATTTCAGCCTGCAGCTCTTTACCTTGAAATACTGCTGGTTGCCTTAATGGGGCTAGAGGTTTTTCCAAAGCCAGTCCGAATTTTGCAAAAACTGATCAGATTTGTGCCTGCTTCCTTAAAGTCACCCCTCTATTTCAAAACTAGCTACCCCAAGATGGCACCACAAAGCTTTGCCTGACCGTATGCACAAGGTATGCCAAAAACGCCCAGTGAAATTCTATCTATAGAATTTCATTAGAATTTGAACAGCCTAAAGGAGAAGGAAAGGCTTGGCAGCTTGTTCGTTAACGGCGAAGATTTATGGACAACCAACTTAGAAAATTCAGAGAGAAATCAGTCCTTGTTGGGTTGAAATTGTCCAGCTCTGCTTGAATATGCTAAATCCTCCTTTATCTCATCCTGCTCTTTGTGTTGGCAGATTTAGTTCTATGATTCAATAGAAACCATTCTCTTTTCCTAATATTAAAATCTCATTTTTGTCCTAAACTCTAATAAATTTGAGACTTTTTTTTCCTGAGTTGGATACAAACAAAAATTACCTTTTCATCGTGTGAAAGTTTAATTCCCTAGGTTTAATGAACTACTTTAAAACAAATTAAACAGATTAGATAAAACTTGTATTGTTTTTATTT
Source organism: Ursus arctos (assembly GCF_023065955.2). Lineage (NCBI taxonomy): Eukaryota > Metazoa > Chordata > Mammalia > Carnivora > Ursidae > Ursus > Ursus arctos. The sequence goes on from NW_026622875.1 coordinate 33,851,924, forward strand.
GACAATCTAGAGCTGCATTATTGTGGAAATATTTGGGGGTGCAAGTTGTAATTTGAATGTCCGCATGTTTATTTCAAGGACATTAACCTCTTATGGATTCATCTGTACTGAAGCCATCTGAAAATTCTTTTGTGGAATAAAACTCACATGCTAGAGATCTTTGGAGGCTTTTAAACCCAACCTTTTTTTTTTTCTTTCTCCTTTTTGGCAGCTATTCTCCCAGAAATAGTCTATTGTGCCTGACAAAATGTATCCAATCCTGAACTTGAAAAGGATCCACTCCTATTTGTAACTCAGCGACCCCAAGGCCCAAATTGGTATTGAACTTTCTGGAAAAGCACTCTTGGTTTTTTAATAACAACTTATTGGTAATTAGCACCCTAGCCTGGGCCTACATTTTGGGTTGTCAAAATAAAAATAAAAATCACGTGGCATCTGTTGATCTGAAATAAAACCAAAAACCAAAAAATCCAACCAGGTATACACATTTAGCTCTGCATTTTAGAAATTCTTGACTTAATTCCATTGTAGTGTTCAGGAGAAAGGTGCAACGGAATGAAACAATCCCATGAAATCCTTGTGTTCCATAAGGTGTCTTGAAGTTTGATTGGATATTAACTAAAAGATCATTTTGTTTCTCTTTTATAGCAGGAGATGCAATGTGTTCGTTTTATAACATCTCCTCTGTTTGGAATAAATCACCAAGGACAGATGCTCATCACATTTCGGTTCAATAAAATTCTTTGCAGAGTCTGAACAGATACATGGCTGGTAGCTTTAGGTCTCTGTCCAGGCCATTATTTGTTTGGAAAATCAAATTCACGGAACAAAATAGAGTTACGCTAAGGACATAGAAATTAATATTTTGCTCGCTGTCTATGTGTTGGTTGTTATTTGTTGGCAGGAATGAGCCTAAAGGACTTTACCTTCAGGTTCCCAAGTTCCACCTTTATAAACATCATCGACCACCTCTTCATCTTTTCTTCTAAAACAGCACAGTTAATCCGATTTCCTTCTGTTAGATCCTCTGGTAATACCATTTTAAAGGTTCTCAGCAGAAAAATTTGCCAGTGCTCTCCAAGAAGTGCTAAAATTCCATATTCAGTCTTTTCTGTGGTGGCAAATGGGTTTTCAGCAAGCACAACCGAGGCGTTTATTTTAAAGTAATATGTGTGTGCTGCAAAGCTGTTGGTGAGTTTTGGACATCTTTCATGTGCTGTATGGCACTTCTCTTGAATTTTTTAAAAAATCAAGAAGACGTAATCTACTGACTTGCCAATATTCATTTTTTTTAAAGGAGGAGAGATTTGAGCTTAAAAAGTTGGGACTGTACATCTTCAGTTGATATTTTCTTGAAGAAGTTTCATATGGTTTTAAATTATTTATCCAAGACGGTATGTGATAAACAGTTGAAGCTTCCCATAATGATGTGCAAGGTAAAAATGTGCATTTCACCAAACACGCATAAATGCGCGTCCCCGCATGTGACAAAGCTGCGCCAGTCTCCTGAGAAAATATTAAGTGTGGTGTGTGTGTTTGGTGTGTGTGTGTTTGGTGTGTGTGTGTGTGCACGCGTGTGTGAGAAAGAGTAAAGAAGCTGCTTGTGTGTTGAGTAAATAGATCGACCCATGGCTAGAATGGTGTGGGGCTGATAATCATTCCCAAAGGGCACCGGAAAACGCTCGCTAACCTGTCGCGGTAATTTTCCTTGAAAACGAATCAAGGAAATCCAGGGTGTATAATAACCATTTGGTGGGGCTAATGTTCTGACGCCGTTCGACGGCCCGGGAAAGTGGGAAGTTAGGCGCGGCTCTAACCCCCGCCAGTGCATTTCGCTTGCTGTTTGTTTACTAACAACCATGCCAGTGCGGGGATTTACTTCTGAGCTTTCTCTCTTTCAAGAATGTGTTTCTCACCCTGGGACTAAGAGAGCATTTTTATTGGTGTATGCTTTTGTGCTGACAAAGAACTCAAGGGCTGCTGGGCCATTTTAGGGTTAGCTGTGCCTTTCCCCCCAGCCGGAATGACGTCCCCAAACTGCAGAGAGAAACCTTCCCCAGGGGCAAACCCTGAAGTTGATAGGGAGTCGACGGTAGGAAATAAAAATTATGCCCTTTCTTTTATTTAAAGATCGCCTTCGTGTTGAACCGGCTTTTTACTGCCATTAAATATTTGCTTTCTGGGAGCATTTGTATATATTTTCTTAGCTCTTAACTACCATTTCTGCGCGGTTTTGTATCTGCTAGCCCCAGCATTTACAACCTACGAAAACCTCATAAATCTACTTCATTTTTCTAATAAGACATGAAAGTCCTTAATTGGCCTTAATGAAATGCACTTAAAGGGCAATAAACGTGTTTAAACCCTCTTTCAGGGTGAGCTTCAGTACTCTCTCTCTACTCTGTTTTAGCCTTTCTGGTAATTAATCATTTATTCATATGTGACGAATCAGTAACACGATCAAGCAACTACCGCACAATTGCATGATAATAAGCTGCTCATATATGTGTCAAGATTTAGCAATCCTTTTTAAAGCCTAATTTAAAGTCATTTTACAACTAACCAGACTGCTTCTCTGAAGCATTTTTCCCCCAGTATCTTTTCCACATATTTTCATTTGGATGCCATCTTTTTATTTTGTTTATAGAGCCCAGTCCGCCTTAAATCCACCATGGCACCGGCGTGAATTTCAGCAATGCAAACATTTACCATTGTGTTGCAGTCGGGTTGGAATTCTCTCTTTGATCCAAAGGAGCGGGGGTGGAGGAGAAGCAAAAGGAAGAGAAGGACCGCATTTATAAATAGAAGACCCAAGAGTCCCTGCCATTTTTAGTATGTATTTAAATCTTAAATCTGCAGTGATTTATGGAGACGTGTTAATCATTTGTCTGCACCTTAGCACTCCGAGAATTCCAGCAAATTTCCCATGCCACCGATACCCCAGTGGAGGGGTTCCTTTTTCTGTAGAGGAATTCTTACCTATTCTAAAAAATTGAGATATAATTGACATATCCCTCACCATGAAAGAGGGGTTCGTACTTTCAACGCAAGCTGACAGATCGAATATCTGAATGCCTGCCCGTGTGAACACAAACGGGGGACTGGATTTTCCTGGCTATGGGTGTATGGCATGTGCTCACCGGTAAGCCTAGATGAGGGGATGTGAGGAAAGATTAGGACCTGCCAATGATAGTAAACAGAGTTGCTTTGCACTTACAAAATATATCTTGAGTTGACCCTAATGTATAATTGAACAGTTGGCATCAGCTCTAGTCAAGGCAAGTTTGTTCAGTCCAAGGAAACCAAAGTAATTAAAGAGAAGAGTCAAATGTCCTTCTTCAGCATATATTAACATAAGTAGATCACCTGAGGTTTAATCACTTAGATGTCTTTAATATTTGCCCATAAATAGCAGGTGACAAGACCATATATATGTATATGTATATATATATATACATATACATATATATATATGGTGTAAGAAGAGACCCTGACAAGCTCAGTAGAGATGGCACCTGTAAGTAAACCTGAGGGGTGAGTATGAATTGGTGACGCAGCTGAGTAGTATAATTTTTGAAAAGAAATGTCATTTTATTACTTTGAAGTATAAGAAGTGGCTACTGCAGGGTAACCAGGCAGAGGGAGCTCTGGCCAGATCCATGTTTATGTCTGGAAAGTGACCGCATGTGACAGCACATGAATTGTCAGTTGCTAGTAAATGGTCCGGAGGCATTTCAAAATTGTTCTCTTATATGCCTTAAAAATTCCCCTGTAATTCAACTGTAGGTAGCCTCCTCTAATGTAGAAATTTTATTTTTTTTTCTTTTTTGGCACTAATATCCATCATAGTGGATTCAATACATGTCTGTCAATTTACCTTGACTCAGCAACAATTTTTTTTTTTTTAAATCTTAGGCCCTAAAAAAGGTCAATTTTGTTCTAACTTCCTTGCAATTACACATTCCTGAATAGAAGGCCCTAAATTACTGAGATTTAATCAAGGCACCATTTACACTGCAGTCTACATGAATGGCTCCCCCGGGAGTTGTGCAGTGCACAACTCGTGCATCCATATGTTACAGTTCTGTTTTTCTGTTTTGTGTATATATGCCCGGCCTTGATAAAGAAATATATCCGATTTTGGTTGAAACATCATTTTTCCTTCATTTTCAGATGGCCTGTGTTCTGTTGTATCTGGTACCATTAAAGATCCTTAAATCAACAAAAGTGTTGTCATGTGTTAATTTTTATATTGCAAACCTGATCGCTCTAATATTTTCTACATTCCTCACGTGCATTATAGCCTATTTATCTAGCTCTAAATCACTCTGTGGGTAAAATGTGAATTGTATCTTCATTCTATTTTGTCTTTCATTTTGTTTGTGACAAAGGAATGTTCCTTCAATTATGACAAAGTTCCTTAGGCTAACTAACTTTCCAAAAGAAGTAAACTGAAGAGCCTTGAGTTAAAACAGAAAAAAAAGGCCTGGCTACTCAAGTTCCCCTAAAATGCTGATTTAAATAATGTTAGGGAGAAAAAGGCACAACAGCAGGATGTGAGAGCTGATCTCTTTTCCAGGCTTGAGATTTTAAGATGGAGTGCTTTTGCCTAAGCCCTCTGACTGGCATATCCCTGAATTTTGCAGAAATAATCACAATGTGTAAAAATTACCACAATGTGTAAAAATAATTGCAATAAGGTGATAATTTAGCAGTAAAAGGAAAATTCCAGACTCAGTTTAATCAGTTAAAGTGTCTCTCTGGTTCTTCTGATTTGTTGTTCATTTACGCTGGGCAGCTGGACAATCGGATTTTGCACGGGCCACAAACAATGAAATAAAACAGCAAGATGTACTGTATTTTACTGAAACATACAATAAAGGGCAGCAGGGGACTAGTCAAAGCCCAATATTCAAAGACTGTAATTTTTTATCACTACTTTATTTCCTAAACCAAAATGTTTTTTGGGTATAAATATTGGATGAAAGCAAAACAGCACCACATTTGCTCTCATGGAGGCAATCCGTAAACCTACTTTTTATTAGAATTAAATTAATATTGTGTAAGTAGTTTTATAGTTTTAGCATTTTATTATTATTTATGTTCTAACTGCTCTGCATAAATAGAATTGTTCCTTGCTTCTTTTTGTTTTTACTACTAATAAAAAGTAATAGGTATCATAATTCAGGGACTGTTTGCATTTCAAGGCATTTTCTGTTTGGTCTTGGTGGCCTGTGGAAGGAGACAGACCCCAAACTGCAGCACACGAAGCTTTAATAACACTTGCAGGAGGCAATTCTAAGGAGCATTAGATGTTTAGGCAAGAATGGCCAAAACGTAGATGAACAATTAAAAGATTCTCAAATTGTTAGTCGGAGAGCCGGTCCACCCCATGACAGCCTTGTGTGAGCAGAAATATATCTGCCTTGCTTTCTAGCTTCATTCACGTATGTCCGGTATTTATTAATAAGGATTTCCCTTAATTACCTGCTGATTTCTCAGAACACTTAGGAAAGAGAAGAAAATAGCTTTATTTGTGATGGGCAGGAAGGCAATTTTTAACCACAACCACCATGCTTTCTTATGTATTCTAAAAAAAAAAAGACTTTTCAAAAGTAGAAGTGGTAGGAGATACTTAAGTGAAAATCAGAAAATGGAAATGATTCCTTCATGAAAGTCATAGGGTTGTGATACTTTTTGAGAAACTCGTGCAAGAATTCACACTTGGAAATCTGGAAAACCGGACTCGAGGCTAGGACCCCAGTCCTGAAGTGGGCAGGTCTAGAACTGTATTTTACTCATGCTTTTATGCCTCAAAACATGTGCTATTGTCACTGCCTAAGCCTGGAGACAACCCCAAGAGACCCTGGCACGCAGGTCACTCCCAGTGTCTTCTCTCCCCAGGAACAGAATGGAACCTTTCTTGTTTCTTGTTGTTGTTCTGGAGAAATCTGTTTTACAGTTAAGCAGGTCCTACAAATATATAATGGAAGACTATACAACCATTCAAAGGGATGTTCAGGAAGGACTTTTGTTACATGGAACATACTGATCCTATGATGAGAAGGGCAGAGTACAGCATGCAAAATTATACCCCCAGTGAGAGCTCAGAGAGAGACAATGCATTGCAGAAAGGTTGAATGAAATGTCCTAAAATGTTAACAGAAATTGCTCGGGGTGGCAGGATTACGGGTGACTTGTTTTTCTGTGTATATTTCTTTAATTTTCAAATGTTCTGTAGCATGCATACAGCTTCACAAAATGAAACTAAGAAAAACTGTAAGAAAATAGGCAACATGATAAACAGACTTCAGGATGCATTTTTAAGGAATTATACTATGTTCAATGTTTACATACACTGTCGGGAACCCTGAGAGAACTAATATGATTTTCCCCCTTTTTATAGATGAGGATACTAAAGCTTAAGGGAGACGAGGTCATTGCCCAAGGTCACACAGCCAGAGACGTCGACAGTTGGAATCTAAATTGGGATAGATGTGCTCTGGCGTTCTTGTCCAACCACCACGTTGCCTTTCTAACTCATGGGTCTTCGTGCACATTTCATGTGTAAATAGAAAATTGGAAGGTCTCACTGAGACTTTTTTGCTAGGAGATGCAGTTGTCTGTCCACTTCTCCCACCATGCCGGGGCCTGACATGGTGTCTTTTCTGCTTACGTGGGGTGTCCTTTTCCGTGATTCTGCTTTTCTCTCTAAATCAAGGGCTGTGTTTTTGTTCAAACCTAAGCAAATAGAGAGGGCCTCCCAACACTGGCATTCCAGCTCATGCCAGCTTCTTCAGTTTCCTTGAGCATAACTTTTTGGGGTGACTTTGGCATGTTCCCCAGGGCAGAATTTTTCTCCAGCTCCTGGGCTGACACTTTTGGACTACTTTGCCTCCTAACACATCCCACCTATGCTACCAAAAATATGGAGCCCAGATCCTTCTGATTCAAACCAGGCTTGTCATTGTTTCTGTAGAACTTGAAAAATATCAGACCGAATACCTACAGAAACAGGCCTGTTTCTACTTATGTCACTTATGAGAACACACGCTTTTATTAGCTTTGACCTTCTTTGGAGTAGCCCCCGAAGACCAGGATTCCAATACAAACACACCGTCAGTTACAATTTTCTGAGATTTTCATTTTGCTTCAGGAAAAAAACAGTTTCTTTTTTTGTGTGTCCTAAGGTCATTTGAATTAAGCTCAGAGGGCAACTCTGAAATTGGTTCCATCCTGCTAATAACTTTGTAGGAGGGTTTGAATTTTATGCTTCTAACAAGCCAGGTTTAATTTCCATGGTTGCCACTACACGACATTTGCAATCCTCGGTGACAATGCAAAGTGACTGATGTAAATGATGATCCGGATAACCCAGGGAGATGGACTATCAGACATAAGGTTTTCTTGGGCTAGATTAATCTAGGGAAAGATGGCGCCATTGACCATCATTTGTCCTGGAAACTTGACTAAGCCTCAGTGTTACTTCTGCTATGCAGAATTTAGATATCAAGTTTGGCACTCTTAACATATGGCCCCAAATATTTTGCTACTTCTCCCGATGAGAAGGGGTCTAAGTCCCCTCCCCTTGAATCTGGGTGGGTTCGTAAGTGCTTCCACCAGTGGCGAACTACCAAGACTAGGATATATAGGCCATGCTTTGCACCTGGTTCTTGTACAACATTTCCTCTCTAGGCACTCTTTCTGGATGATCCTTCATGGAACCCAGACATGCTGTGAGAAGCCCATGCCCACAGAATGGCCATGCGAAGGTGATGTGGACAATAGTTCCAGCTGAGCCCAGCTTTGAAGTCATCCCAGCTCAGGTGCACACACGTGAGAGAAGCCTTCAGATGATAGCAGCCTGCAGCAGTTCCAGTCTGCTCAGCTGGGCCCCAGACACCGTGGAGCAGCAACAAGCATTCCCACTGAGCGCCGTCCAAACCCTACCCACAGAACTGGGGAGCATAATAAAAGGGTTGTTGTTTTACACCATTAAGTTGAGAGTGGTTTGTTATACAACATGGAGAACGAAAATAGCAAGCTTTTAAAATTTCTCTCCCATTCTTCGTTGTTCAAATAATGTCTTACTTGCTCTTATCTTATTTATTATGAACTAAGAAGCCCCAAGGAATGTCAGAGGCATGGCAGTAAAAAGATAAAGATGATTAAGAGATTCCTGGGGGTAGGGTTGGGGGTTGAGGAAGAACATGTGACATGCCCACGGACGCTGATACGTATCTCCTGGCTTTTGTGGTATGCGAAAGTCATTACAAATATGTGGACTTTACAAAGAACTTTTAGATGCATTTCACACAACTGAACTGCTTCAACGATCTTGCAAAGTGAGTGTTATTATTATCATCATCATCCTTATTTTCCAGATTAAAGAACTGGGGTTCAGAGAGGTTAACGGGCTGGCCCAAAGACATACAGCTGCTTGCGGGGCGGGGGGCGGGGGGCAGAGGGGACCAGAACTCACATCCCCTGGCCTCCCATCCCTTGCTCTTCCCAGCACGGGTTGCTTTATGAGAAGCGAACTGCTGCCCCTTTGTGGCAGCTGGTCTGGCTTCGTACGCTCCAAAGTGCCAACCTTGACAGGAAGTCCGAAGGGCCACTTTTGCTGACCGGGGCCCCTAATAGCAGCCCTAGAGGGCTCTGCTCAGGGATGGAAGGGTTAAAGAGAGGACTAAGAGCTGAATTTTTAATTTCTCTGGGAAGAGCACAAAGACTTTTGAGGATTCTTAGTGCAGACCTCATGCCTTAGTCCGCTGTGTTTCGTTTCTAGAAGCTTGGTTTACAAAACAACCACCATCACCACCTTCCATGCCCCTGCTTCACATGTTCAGTCTTTCCTCCAGCTTCTTGAATATCTGGAATACAGTTATATTTTCTGTTTTAATGTCCTTGTCTACTAATTCTATCATCTGTGTCATTCCGGGTCAGTTTCAATTGACCCAGATGGGTTGTATTTTCTGCTTCCTTGTGTGCCTGGTAATTTTTAATTTGATGCCAGCCATTGTGAACAGTATCTTGTTGGGTGCTAGATATTTTTGTATTTCTGTATTTGCTGAGCCTTGTTCTGAGACACAGTTAAGTTATCTATCCCTCCAAGTCTGGCTTTTAAGCTTTGGTAGGTGGGATCAGAGCTGTGTTTCACGTAGGGTCCATTTTCCCCTGCTCCTGGGCACTGTTTCCTCTTAATCTCACACACACTGGTTAGTCCTCAGCTGAACCCTTGAGAGGCACCTGCTGCAGATTGCTGAAATTCTCTCCCTGTACAGAGCTTTCCTCTCAGAGTAGACAATGAATTAGCCCTGTGAATTGTAGCTGTCCTGACTTTCCTAGACTCCTTGTCTCCTCAATTCAGGGAGACCAATGGGATCTGCCCAGGGTTCCCCTCCCTGTACCATGGCCTAGAAATTTTCCCAGGTACTAATCTGGAGAAATTGTAGGGCTCACCTTATTTCTTTTCTGTCTCTCAGGGATCATTGTCCTTTGTGATCTGATGTCCAATGTTTTAAGAGCTGTGTTTTATTTATTTTTTTCAGGTTTTAGTTATTTTGGGTAGAGGGGTAACGGGAAGCCCTGTTGTGTCTCCAACACGGGTGAGATAACAAACACATCCACTGATAGATGGCTGATATTGGGCTATTATTTAGATACCAGTCCTGCTCAACTGTTTCCTTTCTCCCTGGAGCTCTGCCTTCAGGACTATTGAATGGGATCTACTTGTAGGTCCTTCAAGTACTTCAGCCACCAAAACCTCTCTTGAATATTACTTGAGGCCAATTCACCCACTTTCCAATGCTGAGATTATAGTTTGAATGTGTTGTGCACTTTATGGCTAAAATGCAAATGCTAATACATGACTTCAGTAGGAGAAAAACAGTCATTTTTCTTTATTTATACATAATTTGGTATTTCGGTGTTTGTTTCTGGTACCTTATGCTCTGTCAAGTATTTATTACATGTATACTTTGTGTCCTCTGCTTATTGAGTTATACTCCTACCCGGCTTTGAAATCTTGTACCAGATGCAACAGTTACAGTTAGAAGCTTTCTTATCCCTTGCATTAAAATCATTCACACTTCCCCTCAACTTCCATGGACTCCTTCTTCTACCTCCCTGATGCAGTCACTTTCATTGCAGGAATAGAGTCTCACTTACAGATGTCATGGGAGCTCCGGGGGAGGAAGAACTGACCCTCCCGGAATCTGGAAATAATCCAAGGTAGCTCTTTGGCAGGAGCTCCTGGGTCTTCTCTGAATGGCTCACCATCAGTGTGACTCCACCTCTCCCCAGGGTCGGTTGGTCTCAGATTGATTTCCCGGAAGACATACTCTGAGATGGAGTTTGGGGACAGAAAATTGGAGGGAGATGCCCTTAGTATCAATTCGTGAAAGGGAAGGACACAGGACTGCGCAGAGGGAGAAGTTGAACAGAAAGCCCATAGCACAAAACCTCAGCTCCCAATGGGGAGCTCTGGAGCCAGGATGGCCCTCCTGAGTTGCCCTCAATTGAGGGAAGAGGGGCTGAGAATTTATACGCCCCCATCTACTAGTCCTTGGGTGCAGGCTGGTCCTGGGCAGGGGGCGTCCCCATAGATGGGGCTGCCGAGGGCAATTCCTAGGGAGCGGCTCAGGTCATTGCCATCAGCCTCCAGCCCTCTCAGAAACTGGAGGAATGAGTGATTCAAACAGGAAGCCACCACCTATTGGGTTTTGAAGTCCTAAGTAGTGATTTCAAGTATTGATTAGCTGTGAGAACTTGGGCAAAATCCTTCAATCATCTGTTCATTCAACTGATATTTTTGAAATGCTTACCATGTCTTTTAAGTTCTGAGGATAAAGAGGTGAGGTGGTCAAGTTCAAACAAAACCCAAACCCTTATGGAACCTACAATCTTATTTTTAAAAAATGACATATTCAGAACTGTATTCAAAATGACTGTAAAAAATAATAAAAATTATAGACTGTCTTAAAAAATAAAAGGTAATATAAGTAACATAATCTAATATGAAGTACTTCTCAAACTCTAACGTGTAAACAAATCATCCGGGGATCTTGTTGAAATGCACAGCGTAATTCAGTAGGTCTGGGGTGGGGCCCAGAAGCTGCATTTCTGATAAGCTCCCAATTGATGCTGCTGCTGCCGCTGGCCCACAGGCCACATTTTGAGTACTGAGGTTGGAAAGAACATCGACAGGGTGGACGAGGAGGGTCAGGGGGTGGTCTCTGTAAGGAGAGCTTATTTGAATTGAGACCCAAAGAAAGTGATTACTTCATCTCAGTCCTAGCTTCCTCAGCTGCAAAATGGGAATAATGACAACAAAATGTGGCATGTAGTAGGCACTCGTTAAGTATTAACGATTAGTGTGGTGTCGCAGAGCTCACTGAGACCCATCACGGTCCTCCTGCCCCCTCCTACCTCACAACCTTGCAGCTTTTAGTTCTGCTCATTGTTGCTGCGTTCTTGCCATATTTTCTATTTTAAATTCCCAGGAATAGGCATTTGGTTGGCTCAGCTCTGTGTGAGCCAACCGCTTTAAGCCCAGCTACGTGGTAGGCTACCAATAGCCTGCCTATTGGCCATCCTTGGCTTTGTGGCCCTTCACTGGCCCGTCAGCTGCATCTGGAGGACACTGGGGTCATATGTATGAACACAGCAGCTTAAGCTGCTCCCTTAGCAAAGGCTCTAAGGCCAGTGTTTAATATGCGTGCCCCATTAGGTCACTGGTCCCCTTTTACTAAGACCAGCTATTCAAGCATCCATTTCTACTAATGGACAGGGAGTTCCTTGAGGGTAGGAACTTTTTCTGACATCTGGCAAAGTGTTGGGCATACAGTAGGAACTTAATATTATGGGGGTTAACTGAGCAATGTTATGGAGGCGCCATGTGGGCTGACATGCCCTGGGGAAGGTTTGGAGGAGGCGACTGACAGGCAGAGAAGGGATTTGAAAGACAGGAGGGCTTCCGTAGATGGAGAGAATGCAGAGGGGCACTTGTCTAAGCCAAGTTCGCTGTGTGAAGGCCCAACATTTTAGGGCAGACACAACGTCTAGGTTATTCAGAGACTGAGCTAAACGTGAGCCACGTGTTTTCCTGCTACAGATACTAATGGGCCTTTTCCTTAGTCTTGCTGTGCGAGTCCGGGGTCCCTCGCTCCTGGGTGCAGGGGCACACACCGTACAATGAGGAGCAAACACGCCGTGAAGGCATGTTCCGCTCGCATGGACTGCACGAGCTGCAGGGCTGGAGAAGTCCGAAGCCAAGAGGAACACAAACCGAAAGAGAGGCGGCTTCCCAGCGGGTGCTTTTTTCTGCAAGCGTTCACAGATCTTATTTTAAGGTTGAAGCCCCCCAGGTGTCCTTCCTCCTCTTTTCAACTGACAGTTGTGGTTGTGCGTGCGGCGCGGCTGGTGCTGGGGAACGGCCAGCCGGCTCGAACAAACAGCCGCTGTGGCTGTGGATTTCCTCCAGGCCCTGCCTGGAAGCAACAGTTAGAGCTGGGGGGGAGGGGGGCTGGGGGCTGGGGCCGGACTTGGAGTCCTGCTAAAGTCTGATTCTAGTTCCCGCATTCTCATGACTGTTGTGACAATTTTAGCTTCTCCCTTGCATATTAACACGGCCTGACAGGCATTTTGGAGGGGGCAGCCCTTCCAAACTGGACAGCCCCGAACTTTCCAGTGACTATGACCCCCCACTGATGGGCACCCCACTGTGCTGGTCTTTGCAATGCTGTCAGAGCTTCCTTCTCCCCTGAAGAAAAGTTCTGCTTAAAGGAAGGATACAACAGAGTTAGGAGGCATGTGTAAGCTGTTCGAGATCACTCTGTACCTGAAAAGCTTTCCAGCTAATCTCTCTCCTGCTAATCTTTTGCCCTAGAATCCTTACTGCACACCGCGCCAGATGAATTCCAACGTTTTCATCATGTTATTACCAAAATCTCCATGACCCCTTTCACCTCCAAAATAAAGTCTCTTCTCCTTTTGTTCAAATTTAATTTTGTCTTCCCCGATCGGGCCCAAACTCTTGTCACCCTTGCATACTATTTTCTGTACGCCAAGTCTCAAATCGAGCCAGACTGGAGAACTCACTGATCCTATATCCTACAGTTCCTATCTCCAGGTCTTGGCCTGCAAAGTTCCTTATGCCAGCCATGCATTCTCAGGTCCTGTCTCTGAGCTCATTAGCTTTTCACGTCGAACTGAAGCCCCACTTCCTCCAGCCTCCAGGATGGCTCCATTCCCAAACCTCTCCAGGACCCTTCATGGCTGAATCTTAATCTCATCGGGATTATTCGTCAGTTTTTGATGTGCCTACACTCTGTTTCTTCAACTAAGACTATCAGCCCCTAGATGGCAGGGACATTTGCCTACAACAAGAAGAGAGCATTCTAGTTTAAAGAGTTAACTAGAAGCTTGTATGAGGAATGCTGTTAGTTACAAATAAATTGGATCAAAAGCAGACCTTGGAGGTCTCATGGTTGAAATTCTAATAATACCAGCACTATATATACTGGAAATTAGGAAGTTGGCATATCAGTAGACTTTTGTCTCTGGCTGAGTTGTTTTCTACAGTCAGTGTGGTGTAGTCGAAGACCTCTCCGGGGGAGTCAAGATACTATACTCTCCTCTCCTCTCTGCTGCAAACGAGCTATGGTGGGTCTTACGAGCGACCCTGCTTCCCTGGGGCCCAGCTTCTCTAAGCTGTGAATGTCAGAGAATATCATAATCTCAGTTACGATAAAGAATTAATCAAGAAAGGGCAAGGCCAGGGTGGCACATTTTGTAAATGTTCAAGTTTAAATTTTTGTCTTTGTATTTCTCCGTTGGTTTTCTCTCATTTGGATCACCAGCTGTCTCTCTGTCTTTCTTTCCTTTTCTCCCTTTAAGTGTCAGTAAATCTGATAATGATCTCACTTTCCTTTTATTCCTTCCCTTGTTCTAACCGCACTCAGCGTGTTCTTCTAAGATAAACATTTCTCAGGCCATGAGCGCTGAGTGCTGCCCTTGTAAGCTCCCAGAATCTTTGTTAAAAAAAAAAAAAAAAGAAAGAAAGAAAGAAAGAGAAAAAGGAATGAACTCTTAGCCTGAGAAAACATCTTTCTTGTAATTAAACATTGCCTTTCCACTCAAGAGCGCCAAGTCTTTAAAAAGCATGACCTCATTCATCGCTCATCCCCTGTCAGTTCATAGGATATGTGGAGGTGAGGGTATAAGGAAAATGTCCAGTATGCCACCCCGTTTTACAGAGTGAGGAATCAAGACCCCGAGGTCCCAGCAAGTGGCCCTACGGGTCCAGTGAGTCCCTGGCTAGTAGGAGAGCAGAACACAGGATTCCCGGTTTCCAGCGGCTTCCACAATCGCAGGCATGGGGCAAGTTTGGGCAGAATCTTAAAGAGGCAAATTGATTCCTGTGAGCCAAGTAAGGGTGCTGCCCCTGGAAATTTAGAGAGGTGATGAGTGAGAGCAGGGATGTGCTCTGATTGGAGACAGGTGAAGGAAAAGGGGTTCATTCACCCAGAGACTTTTCATGAACAAAGAAAAGAGGAAGCTCCATTGAGGCAAGACCAAAGGGAAGATTAAAAAAAAATGACCTGGGCCTCCTTGAACTTTATTTATTGGTGTCCGACCCTAACTAACAAGCTGTATGATTTGTGATCTGCTTCAGAGTTGGGGACAAACTTTGCCTTGGGACCTGATCAGAGGTGGAAATATCAGAAAATGAATGAAGCTTAGGTTTGGGGCCCTTTTTATAGACCTTTTCTAAGACCCCGGGAGGGCCCTAGCAATGGGTCCCCGTGGCTCTATCTTTCAGTAAAACCTGCAAAAGTAACATATTCTTCGTCTTAATGATTCCCCCGAGTTACACAAGCTTTAGGACTCACAAAATGTGAATCTGGCCCTGGACCTGACGCCCCACTGACATCGTATCCACGTGGAGCTTTTGTGCCCCAGGGAACCCCCCTCCCTAAATGGAGCTGAGCTTCCTTAAACTGCCAAACCACGTGTCTGCTCCGTGTCCTCAACACACAATTGCAAGCCCTGGTCCCAAGGCAGAAAGCTAGCCCTCCTGGAGTGCTTCGTAAATGCCACCGAAGTCCAAACTTCCCATGTCTTACTTTTTCAAGGTGGGGAAACAGATTCAGGGAGGTCTGGTAACCTGGTGAAGGTCACATGGCTTGAAAGTGACCCAGCCCCAATGGCAACTCATCCTTGTTGCATAAGCGGGAATAGCTGGAAGGGAAAAAAGCGATCCTGAGGTAAAGGGAAAGCTCTTTCTTTTTGCTTGAGCCTCTTTTCTTTGTTTTTGTGTTTCCTGATCCCTTTCTTTCTGCGATTGCCATCAACGCATGTTTATGGCGCCTGTGGTCTCTGCAACAACTTGGGATAGGCACCCGAGGATGGAAAAGTCAGTTCTTTGTAATTTAAAAGAGGGAACAAGGGGCGCCCGGGAGGCTCGGTCAGTTGAGCGTCTGCCTTCAGCTCAGGTCATGATCTCAGGGTCTTGAGATCGAGTCCCGCATCGGGCTCCCTGCTTCTCCCTGTACTCCCTGCTCGTGTGCTCTCTCTCAAATAAATAAATAAATAAAATCTTTTAAAAAAATCATTAAAAAATAAAAGAGGGAGCAACATAACTACAGAAATCATCGGAACATGGGGCAGTAGACAGATACATCGTGCAAACGGGGGCACAGCTGGAGGTGGAGGAGAAAGGCAAACACCACAGGTGATCTGAGCTTCAGATAGTAGGAGGATGAAGGCAGCTGGGGAACATGTGCACGGAACCTGTGACGAGAGCCCAAGGAAAGAAGACAAAATACAAGCAAGTAGTGTTGTCTTTAGACCTAGGCAAGGGGGGCAGGGCCGTTCAAATCCCAGCTTCCCTCTTCGCTAGTTGTGTCCCCTTGGGCGTTATCTAGCTGCTCTGAACCTAGTTTTCTCATGTGTGAGATGGGGATGAGACGCGAATTCTCACAGCCTTGTTCTGACGGTCACACGAGGTAACTTCTGTCAGGCACTTAGAACAGTGCCCGGCACTATTTGCTTTTATTATAATCTGCTGTTGCTATTCCTCTAAGAAGAGGGAATTTGGTAGCCATGGAGTCTTTTCAGGAATACTGATTTTAGTGGGTTTCTGAAGAAAACAGTGCTGAAGGAGCGAGTAAACATAGCATGCAGGACGCTACTGAGGAGAGGAAAGGAACGAGTAACGCAGGGCACTTTCTCCAGCTGGTCGCGGGCAAATACAGACCAAATCTCGCTGAACCACCGGAAGAGTCCTAACCAGACCAGGGTTACCTGCACTAATGAGCCACACGCAATGCTTCTCTTCCGCTTCCAGGCAGAGAGATCTCGTTAATGCTACAGAGGGAATCTTCCAGAAAATGCCACATTCAACATCAGCACACCTGCTTCATACACCCTGAGCTCCAAATGGAGAAAACAAGCAAAAAAATTGATTTAAATTATGCAGGTGGAGGGTAATTAAATATTGATATAATAATTATTAAATTATGCAGGTGTAGGATAGGTTTATGTGAAACTTCTGGAATCGCTGCAGGAGGGGTATAGACAATGAAAAACTCTGCATGGGCTCTGAGCTGGAAGACAATGCTGTGAAGTTATGGTTGAACTGGGCAGCTGGTTAGCTCCGCATTCATCTGTAGGTAGAGAGCTCTCTGGATGAGTTCACCCAAACCAAGGGCAAGGCTTCCCCCAAATGGCCTGAGCGCATAAAAGAGAAAGCACCTCTGATCAGGCAGTCCTAAGAATTAAAAGAAAACATAGAAAAGGAAAATGACAGAAGCCTCCTGAATCGTCTTATTTTCATGTAAAACTATCATCTGAAACGACAACACCAACAAACTGATTTTCATCTCTAAAGTAACGGTCATGATTTCAAAGCCAGAAAGAAATAGCTCTGCTGTGAGCAAATGGTGGAGAATCGAGCGCGAGGCAAGGTTTGAGGGGCCATGAGGTGGAGTCATCCCAGGTCGGGACCAGAAATGGGTTTGTAGACGGTGGCTGGGGTAGGCACACTTGCCACAGCGAGCTAGTTTGTTCGAGGAAAATTCTAGTTCCAAGGCAGTGAATTTTTATGTTTGACCATTTTGTCACTTGTGTCACTAAAAAAGAATGGGCCAGATGGTGGTCTCTAGTATGTTTTTCACAGTGTGGCGTCTGCAGAGGGGTTTACCCTAGCTGGCCATTAACAATCAGTCTGAACAGCCTAAATGAGAGTCCGATGTTGAAAGGCAAGAAAGCCAAATGCTGAAATGTTCTTTAATTTCAAATCTCGGATGAACTTAAATGTTCAGTTTTAAAAGCCACAGTGACGGTCCTAGCCAGTGGATGAGATGACAACTTCAAGTGTCTGTTTAAATAAGCCACCCCCCTCCTCGGTAAAATACAAAAAATTACGGTTATATCAAAGAGTTCTCATGTGTAGCCATTCAACGTTTTGACTTCGGTCTTGGGAGTTTTGACTTTAGGTGAGTCAGTGAGTTTAGAGGTTCTCACACTTAAGCAAGCTTTAGAACCACCTGGGGGACTTGTTAAAGCGCAGATTGCTGGGCGCCATCCCCAGGATTTCTAATTTAGTAGAAACTCGCGCTTGGAACAGATTCCCAGGTCGAGGTTCCCAACTTCCCAGCACATTCTCCACTGCTGGTGTGGGGACCACACACATTTTAATCACTGTACTAAAACATCTTCTAGTTCAATTGAGCTCTTAATTTTTTTTTTTTTTAAAGCCATAAACTCTTGAGAATCTGATGAAAGCCATGGACCTTGTCCTCAGAAAAAGTATACAGCTAAACATAGACACTTGTAATTTTAGGGAATTTATTCTGGGGGGATTCCAAGAGTGTCTGAATAAAAGCCCTTGTCCTATCTAGAGCAGGGGTCAGCAAACTTTTTCTGTAAATGTCCAGATAGTAAATATTTTAGGCTTTATGGACCATACAGTCTCTCGACTCTGCCATTGTGGTGGGAAAGCAGCCAGAGACAGTATGCAAATGAATGGGCATGGCTGTGCTCCAAAAAAACTATATTTATAGAAACAAGTGCAGGTGGGCAGTATTTGGCCCATGGGCTGTAGTTTGCCAACCCCTGGTCCAGGGCATGGATATTCAAGTCAGATATACCTACGTAATTAGCTGTGCAACCTAGGGGTCCATTCTTAACCTAGTTCAGCTTTGTTGTCCTCATCTGTGAAATGGGGTGTGATGATTCTTGTTCTAAAGTCTTGTGTTGAGAATGAACTGAGCTAATCTACCCAAGGTTCCAGGCATTTCACTTGTGTTGCTATTTTTATATTTCACTGTATTAATAATAGCAAATAAATAAATGCTAGTGTGCAAGTTCTGTATGAATCACACACGTGTCACACAATATTAGTTCTCGTTGTCATTATTATTGTCAGGCAGAGAAGTTGCACAGGAATTACCCAAGTGCAAACAAAGAACTGGGAATGCAGGATTTTGTCCTAGAATTGTGAAATAAGAGGGATGAAGGTCTAGGAAGGCCCTGTGTGTCCTAGCCACTGTCTTTCTCTACACGCTCTTCCTGCCCACTGTACTACTGACACCCGGCTCTTCTCCTAGTCCATATGACCTTCATATAAACTCCCTCTTTTCTGGAACGTTCTTTCTCCTCCTTACCCCATCCTTCGAGGCCTCTGTTTAAGTGTTACTTCCTCAGGAGGTAGGTCAAACGGGACCATGTTCTTTTCCCTTGTGAGTTATTAGAATTTGTACTTATTTACTTATTTCTTTACTGGATTGTTGAAAGTCTTCGCCGTTAGGACTATAGGCTCCTTGAAGTCTGGACCATTTCTGTTCTGGTCATCACTGTGTATCTGGAGTTTAGCACCAGGCCTGGTGCTTCGTAGATGTTCAAGAAATATGTAGTGAATGAAGGAGCCACTTCTACTCAAGGTTATTCTTGGCTCAAAGCAACATAACGAAAGTCTGCCTGTGGTGCCTTGTCCAGTGCTCCTGTCTCTAGGTACGGGTGGGGAAGGTGAGGGTGCAAGAGCAGGGAGCTCTCTGACTCAGGAGGTTCTGTGCCGTCTGCTGCCTTCCACGGTTTTTCATGGTCAAGCTCCCCCTCTCTCAGTGTCCTCTCCCAACTGTCACATAAAGCCAAACCTCAAACCAGTTCCACTCCGTGCTGACAGACCTTCGTCTCCAGGAGCAGTTGGTTTTAACAGAGAACTCTGGGGATGCGAAGCCAGAGCAGAGCTCTTTAGTGGTTGATCTCTAGGTCGAGGTGGATGGACGGGTGCGATAAATTATGGAAGAGGAGCCATGCCTGGAACCCTTCAAATCTCAGCCCAGTGTCAGCTGTCCTCTCTGAAGCATCAGGGCAAATGCTGGGATGTGAGAGAGGCATTTGCTCTTCCTACAGGAAAATCCCATTTAATTCCCCAAACATACTGATATAAAATATATTGTGTAAGTGACATTAATTTAGCGGTTGTTGCTACTGCCGCTGCTCTTTTCTTTCTCTCCATCTCTCTTCCTCCCTTCTTCCCTTCCTTTGTCTCTTTCCGTTTCTTTCTCTTTCTCTCCCTCTTGCCCTCTCTCCCTCTCTCTCCATCTCTCTCTCTCCCTCCCTCTTTCTGTCCTTCTCTTCTTCTCTTCTTTCTCTTCTCTTCTCTTCTCTTCTCTTCTCTTCTCTTCTCTTCTCTTCATCTTTCCATAATGACTTAAGCTCTTAATCCTAGTTATAGTGGAGAAAGAGGAAGATACAAAGAGTAATCATGACTAACCATGGCTGCAAGTCTAT
The DNA here is from genome assembly GCF_023065955.2 of Ursus arctos. NCBI lineage: Eukaryota > Metazoa > Chordata > Mammalia > Carnivora > Ursidae > Ursus > Ursus arctos. Next base: position 33,871,724 of record NW_026622875.1, read on the forward strand.
TGCTAAACTCTGGAGCTCCTTAAGCTGCCTGTGGCTGAGTAGAGCTGAAATCCTGTACAAAGAGAACTAAGCTTAAAATTTAGTCACCAGCAATGAGGGTGGAGTGTGTAACAGATCTGGGGTGCTACGTCCCATCTCCTAGACTCATCCCTATATCAGCAGCCGTGTTGATAGATAGCGCTGTGCACTCTGACAGGATCTCCTTCAGCTCCAGTCACGTAGCCACCCACATTTATGCCTGACATGTTTCTTCAAAGTTGGGGGAGCCTTGGGGCACCTGGGTGTCTCAGTAGCTTAAGCGTCAGACTCTTGATCTCAGCTCAGGTGTCGATCTCAGGGTTGTGAGTTCAAGCCCTGAGCTGGGCTTCACTTCCGGGTGTAGAGCCTACCTAAAAAAAAAAAAAAAAAAAAAGCTGGGGGATCGTATTCAGCCAGTATGTAGAGATAGAGAGATAGCCTGGCAGGAAAGGGGAGTTAACCCAGCAGGGGCAAACCTCAGCCAATGGGCTGTGGGAGCTAGTGCCCTAGAGTCCTTTGAACAGGGGATCCTGGGAAGCATTTTGTGCTCTCAGAGGTCCCAGGGGAGTCGAGATCCCCTGTCTGCAGCAGCAACCTCAATGACCCATCTTTATAGTGTTTTCTTTTCCTAGTCTCACTCTTTCATCCCTTCACTCACGTCCGTGTGTGTGTGTGTGTGTGTGTGTGTGTGTGTGTTTGTTTTGTTTCGGTGATGGTGGGACACCTTCCATATAAACTACCTGCCCCCAAGCCTTTCCTTAGCCTCAGCTTTTGGGAGAATATAAACTAAGACAAGGGGTGATTTCTTAGTGATGCAATGAACTTAAAATAGTTTTACATAAAAGGTGGTGACTTCCTATTTTTTTCATTGAAGACAAAAGTGAAGGAAATGGCTTTGGATGGAAACATCTGGGATGTAGAAGGCAAGGGGTATTTCCTGGAGAGAAGTTTCTGGGCCAGCACTATCCAACATGGGAGCCACCACATGTGTTAGTGACATCAATGTGGCTAGTGTGAGTGAGGAGCTGGATTTTTAGTTTAATTTAAATTCACTGAAATAACTACATGTGCCTCGTGGCTACTGAACTGGACTGCACAGCTTTAGACATTACAAGGAAAAACGCCTTCTGGAGGTTTAAAAAGTAAATTATGTGGCCGACTCGACTGGTTTCCAAACATCTATTCTTGCAGAATCCTCATTTTATTCAGTATGTTGCTGTGCCCGGTTAAAAAACACGAACGAAACCTGATTTCCCAGACTTTCTTGTAGCTGTGTGAGGTCCCAGGAGCTTCCCTTCCCATAGAAAAGACGTCTGGAACAAAGGAGTCCTGCTCTTTGTCTTTCCCGCGTCCCTGGTCTTCCTGCCTGATCATACATGACGCTTGCAGGTGCAGCCGTCGTCTAACGATCGGCAGGAAGACAGCTGCCTGTAAGATGGAAGAAGCCTGGGTCCGGAGGCCTTCCTCAGTTTGCTGCACCAGCCTGGCCTCCTGACCTCCAGACCAGGTTGACTGAGGCAAGTAAAATCCTGATCCCTGTAGCAGAGTGCATCCTGACTGGCGTAGACCATTTTAACAGATTCTGGGTGCAAGTAGATTCATACTCCTGTGTCGTACTTTTATATTGGAGATTGGGAAGTCATGGAGCTGATTGTAAAGCTCTGCCTGGGTATGGCTTGGAAAACTTGGAAAATGAGTATAGACAATAGCTATAAACTAGAAAATGTGATCCTCTCTGGACATCTGCTCAGACGATACCAGTGAATCGGAGTCAATGGCAGTACTTTGGAATAATACAGAGCCGCTCTTCCGGAGGCTTTATGAGATGTCTCTAGATGGCTGAAAGTCTCAGACGATGGAGGACGGATTTGCTGCGGTGCGGTTGGGGCTTCTGGGTGGGGCTAACACACTGTACATTCTTGACACAGAATGGGGCCTAGGTCAGAAGGGGGCCAATGCAGGACCTGGCACTGAACAGATAACCCCACCCCCACTTCACCTCCAATTACGATGGACAATGGTGCTGAAAAGTTGCATAGCCCCCTTGTAATCCATTTTCGAGCGTTTGGTGACTATTTGGGGACCAAGTCTATTTCTTCCCCCCACGTAGATCACCAACTAACCACGATACACACGGCTCTGCCACAGGAAAAAGATGCCTCACTCTCCCAGGCTTTCACGGAATAAAGACATTTTTGAACTGAGCTCCTTAAAATATCAAGGCTCCATATTACTCCCCAGACACAGATATAAATCTTTATAATGGTGCACTTTACAAGCAGCACTCTGGAGTCTTTTCTGATTGGTAATCACAGTGTTTCCTTATTAATACTGTAAAAAATGTAAAAGGCATAAACATTTTGCAATCTATCTGTTCTTTCTGTGCGGGCATACATCAGGGGCTGCTTTAAGCATTCCTAATGGTTCACCCATCACATTTTTTATGAGTTTATATGGGAAGAAAATTGTACCAGAAAACTGAATTCAATGACTGCCATTCTATGAATAAATTCTGTTATCTTTGATACTCTGGGTATAATAAAAACATACAAAAGTTAAATTTCAGCATCCTTGCAGAGTTATGTCAACTGTTTTTAATGTCAATAAGACACTGCTATTTCAACCACTGTCTTCTCCCTCCAAAAAATACTGCTTGATCTTCAGGTTATGTTTTCATTAAAACAACTTGTTTTTAACAGCGAGATGCTGTGCCTGTTTGCTAATTTACGTATACTACAAAGTCTGATCAAAATGAAGAGTTATAATTTTAAGACACGGAGCTCGGTAAAAATCCATCTATGCTTGGGATAGAAGATTAAAATAAAAGTCAGGTGTCCATAAAACGTATTTTATATAAGTTAGATCAGAGAACGTCTTGGAAGAGTAACTTCGATCAAGCGAACTCTTAGGTATTTATTTGTATTTACACACATCTCCCGTGATTAAGGGCATATTTCACATCGTATCCTATAGGTATATTCTATAAGTAAGATTTTGGTCTTTCTGATCATCTGGGAGATTTCTTTCTCAAAAAAAATGCAATGGTCTAAATACTTTGAGTAGATTTTCCTGAACTATTCAATTTCAATATTTGCAAATTGATTTACTGTGCTTCCTTTACATGATAACAAACTCTAAACAACTTCTTTATATGACGAAAGCCTGAAGCTCAAACAATTTCCCCAAAGTAGTGACCCACAGGCTCTCACCTACCCATCTGAAGGTCTGTCATTTTCCTTTTGGGAGGAATTTTTGCTTCTAAAAGGTCCAACTTATCCAAGCGGCCATCTTCTTACTCATGGATTAATTGTTAAGATTTAGGGAAATTGAAATAAACATCTCAAAGATATTCAGAACTTTCAAAGCTCTGAAAACCCTCTGCTGCTTGCACTCCCATCACCTGGAATGTCCTAATGAGTCTGTGCCTACAAGCTACAAGCCAAAGAAGATATTGCAGGTGCCTGATGGTGATGTAGACTCATCCCTGGATTTTAGTGACCCTCCAGACTTAGTTGTTGACATTTATGACCTCAGGGTTTTTACATTCTCTTAAGCTTCTCCTCAAGGGAGGTTTCTGCCTTATTCCCTGGCCTCAGGCTATCTCTTAGCCTTTCTGCAAGTAGGACAAGGAGGAAACGATTAGGACAAAGGTACTTTGTAAGGTATGTAAAACAAAATTTAGTCTTAGGTCTAGTCGAGTAGGAACAGAATTCTTTTTCTGGAAATAAACAGGTAATTGAAATAAAAGTGCCTACTTGGCCTAAATATGTGTCAGAAGACCTTAATTCTCCATTTGCCTGTGGAAACAGCTTCCTATCTTGGCCATAAACAGAGATTTCCCAGAAAAATTAGAATCCTAGAAAGGCTTCTTGAACAGGCCCATTAGGTGGGCTGATGGAGTTTCATTAGACCCACCCTAACGTCTTTAAGGGCGTTCACTGCTTTATTTTCGTGATTGGGCTAAAGCATCTTTTCCGGAGGTAGCTAGCCAGATGACTCCATCTGAGAAAATGAGTGTTTTGTTTTCTTTTAAAAGTGTACACGAAGATGCTTATTTGTGAAGCAGATTCCAGAGTTGGCATCCTTGGAGGTTAATCCTGATTAATAGGTGCTTGGTGATATAATTTTGGCTCTTACTTGAGATGGAGATTCTGGCCTCCAGCCACCCTGCAATTACCACCAAGTCTCAGGGCACACCTTGTGGGCACCCCTGTATGGAGGCGATGGCTCATTTGGACGGCATAAACAACACCTTGTAACCAGGAAACACTCCTTAAGCATCTCATCCTCCAGAATTTCACGATCGTCTCTCTCATTTTCCCATGTTCATTAGCACCACAAATAGGTGTTTTGTTCCGCTTTTGCACGACGTTTACTAAAGTTTCTCCTTGCTCTGGAGTGATGGTGAGCACTTAGGAGAAAGTGGAAACAACAATGCTTGAGTGTTTTCATCCTGGAGAAGCTGAGTTGACATGCCATGGAGGCGATCGCACTTAAGCATGCATCGGACCAATTGGGACCAGACTATGAATAGCTATTTTTTTTTAGAGTTATAGCTTTATTACTTTAACTCGATAAGCAGGAACAACTTTATACAATGTTTCTATCAGCTTCTGGGAAATGTCTCTATTGTGCATTCTCTCATAGGTATAATGGCCTGTGAGAGTTTGATGTTGAAGTATAAGAACTTCCATGAGGGTTTTCAAGACGGCAGTCAGTCCTATTAGTTATTCCAAATTTCCCTTGAAACTACTGGTATGTAGATTTGCACAAATGGCAGCTTCTTAGGAACACCACAATCATAAAAGGCCGAGGCACTTGAAGGAGTCAGAGGCAGCTTGAGCTTCTGGTCTCCCTTGGAGACTCTTCTACTCTCTTTCTGATTCACAAAATCACCTGTGAAGGACTTTGAGAATCTGGCCATATATTTTTTTTAACAAATTAGAGAAGTGATATATTTACTAAGCACGTTTCTATGTGTGGAAAGTCCAGAACTGGATGCTGTGAGGATGAAGGAACTTCAAGATACAGATCTTTTTGCTAAAGAAATTCATAATCTAGTTGGAGAGTTAGTGTCAGATTTTACTTAGATGCCGGTGGGTTGGCATCCAATATGCAATTGTGATTTCAGAGACACCAAAAGGATTCCAAATATTTCACCAATACCGAGACAAAACACAACTCTAACTCCAACCTCAACTCTGATACTAGCTCTGCCAAAAACAGTAGATCTCCCACAATAAATACCTCGAACATGCTGGACATTGTGATGTATTCTTCATCTATGTGATGCTATTTAATTCTGACCTGTATTCAGCTTTGGCCCTGCCAAAGTTCATGCGTAAGTTCTAAGTGACCTCTTGCACAGCCTTGGCTGAGACAGGTGGCCACGCGAGCCACTGAACGGAGGCCCTGGATTTGTAACTACATGTTCCCAAAGCCATCCAGGGAGCTTTGAGGCAAGGTTCCTACATGTTTTGAAGATCTGATAATGCCGCGACTAGTAAGGAATCTGAAGTAACATCCTAGGACATGAGAATGCCCCGTTCTGTTCCCTCAGTCCCCAAAAGGCCTCCTGTTGCCTGGATGAATTTTAAAGAGTAAAAATGTCTCTAATAATTGTCTCCACATGTCTGTTCTATGTCTGCAGCTTATGAACAGATGGCCTTCAAGGTCCCTCCATCTTTTAAGGGCTCTCATACTGTAGGCTCTGTGTGGTGAGAAAGAGACAGAATTCTCACGAGAGCTGACTTGGATTTCCACTAAACTCTGGGTGTCTATCCGTACAGCTACAAAGAACCACAAAGAACTTCTCTTTCCCATCTCTGAAGTCTCAGTATATGTTCAGAGTGTTAGCTCTTCACACACCTCTCAGTCGAGGCTACCGGCGTGTTCTTTAACCTGGCTTTTCCCGAACAACAGATTATCTGAGGAAAAGAATTTCTGAAATGTGATCAGAATTATTTTTTTATGGGGTGGTGAGGAGAAGCTACATCAATATGGGCCCAAGTAGATCGTATAGCTGCTTCTGAAACTCTTCCTTTTGTTTTTGTTGTTTCTATTAAATAGGGGGAGACATTCTAAGTATTCATCAGTGTGACATGGAAAAAGCACCCCAGAAAATGTACTTTTTAAAAAAGTTCGAATATTGGTTGACTGCTATATGCCCCTTTCCATACATTTTTTCCCCCTCTTCTAAAAGGGTGTATTTATTTTTTTGAAAGAGAGAAAGAGAGAGTGAGTGGGGGAGGGGCAAAGGAAGATGGCGCAGAAGAGAATCTTAAGCAGACTCTCTGCTGAGTGTGGAGCCCAATGCGGGGCTCAATCCCACGACCTTGAGATTATGGCGTGAGCCGAAATCAAGAGTCAGACACCCACCTACTGAGCCACCCATTTTTCATACTTTTTTTTCCTTCTTAAGCAACCCAGAAAGATCCATTTAAGTTAATCGAGGCTCACATGAGCTAACATGTCAACTTCATACGTCACCCTCTCACGCTCCTTCCATTAACAGTTTGCTCCTTTTAAAGGCTCCCCCCCCCAAATCTTAGGAATATTAGACACTGTGAGAATACATGAAAAAAACTACTTTAATTTTTCCAGATTTTTTGAGATATAGCTGACATATAACATTGTATAAATTTAAGGAGTGCGGCATGCTGATTTGATACACATATATTGCAATATGATTCTCACCATAACCACTGCAGCATTAGATAACATCATGTCACATAATTACCATTTCTTTTTCGTGGTGAGAACATTTAAGATCTACTCTCTTAGCAACTTTCAAGGGTATAATACAGTATTGTTAACTGTAATTGCAATGCTGTGCATTAAATACCCAGAACTCGTCATCTTCTAACTGGAAGTTTGTGCCCTTTGTCCAACAACTCCCCCTCACTACCAACTCTGTGCCCCCACTGCTGGCACTGGTAACCACCATCCTACTCTCAGTTTCTATTTCACAGATAAGTGATATCGTACAGTATTTATCTTTCTCTGACTTACTTCGCTTAGCATAATGCCCACAAATTTCATCTGTGATGCTGCAAAAGGCAGACAGGATTTCCTGTTTTATGGATTTCCTCTCTGATGGACTCTTAGGATGTCTCCATATCTTGGCTTTATGAATAATGCTGTAATAAACATGGACGTGCAGATAGCTTTATAATATTCTGTTTGCATTTTCTTTGAATGTATACCCGGAAGAGGGATTGTTGGATCATATGGTAGTTCTGTTTTTAATTTTTGAGGAAACTCCACGTTGTTTTCTGTAGTGGCTGCACCAGTTTGCATTCCCACCAACAGTGCACAGGGGTTCAGAAAAAATTATTATAGCCTTAGAATAGGTGCCTCTTTTCTTCATTTCCTCTTTCTCATGTAGCACCTTTAAAGGGCGATGGTATGAGTCCTAGGAAGAACATAGAATGTGTTCAAGAGAACTGGGCCACAACACTACTTATTTGTGTCCACTACAATGCATCAAAAGGAACTTAGAAGAAACTGGAAAGAAATATTAATATTAATATTGCTCCTCTATGGAATCATCAGCAGAATTAAATGGTTTAGCCATGTATCAATGCCAGAATCATTTGGCAAATTCAGTGACAAGAGTTGATTAGTTGCAGCTAATCCATGGTGTGCTAGTAAAGTAGGGGTGAGGGTAGAGTGGGGGTCTTGGAAGCCTAATTTGTGGCATTTGTCAATTTCCGAGGTGTAAATACCCTCATCGGGACTGATTTCAAAGTGCCAATGGCTTAACAATAGGCTCACGTAATTCCTGCAAATTTAACAATTAGTTTTCATAAGCTAGTATGATCTGGCTTCAGCAGGCCACTACGGTTTCTGTCGGAGAACTAACAGCCCCTGCCTCCGGTGAAAGATATCCACCGTACCCTTCCCTCTTGTACCTGCCCAGGATTCCCAGCTTGACCCTCATGAGGGGTGTGATGTTGGTCTCTTCCATCACATTTCCCTCTAAAATGGCTGGTGGTTAAGGAAAGCCTCTTTGGTTTTTTTGTTTTTTGTTTTGACTTCTTAAAACAGCTTTATTGAGATATAGGTGACATAAAAAAAGCCCCCTTTAAGGAAATCTCTCAAGTATGCAGATCTTTGTGTGAGGAAAATGCTTATACGAATCCAAGATGCCAATTTATCAGAGGAATGGATAAAAAAACAGGTTAGAAATAATGCCAAAACTCATACATCTCAATAGCAAAACGCCAAATAACCCAATTAAAAAAGAGGCGTAGGACATGGATAGACATTTCTCTGAGGAAGACATACAAATGGCCAACACGTAATGAAAGGTTCTCAGCATCACTAATCATCACGGAAACACAAATCAAAATCACAGTGAGATATCACCTCATACTTATTAGGATGGTTATTATCAAAAAGACAAGAAATGACAAGTGTTGGCAAGGATGTGGAGAAAAGGGAACCTTCGTGCACTGTTGGCGGGAATGCAAATTGGTGCAGCCACTGTGGAAAATAGTTTGGAGATGCCTCAAGAAATTAAAAATATAGCTACCCTATGATCCAGCAATCCCACTTCTGGGTATATAATCAAAGGAAATGAAAAGAAGATAGCAATGAGATTTCTGCACTCCCATGTTCAGTGCAGTATTATTCACAGTGGCCAAGATATGCAGACAATGTACGTGTTCAGTAGTGAGTGAATGCATAAAGGAGATGTGGGATACGTGTACAATGGAATATTATTCAGCCATGAGAAAGAAGGAAATCCCACCATTTGTGACAACATGGATGAAACTGGGGCATTATGCTGAGTGAAGTAAGTCAGACAGAGAAAGACAAATACTGCATGATATCACTTATATGTGAAATCTAAAAAAAAAGTCAAACTCATAGAAACAGAGAGTAGAAAAGTGGCTGCTAGAGGTTGAGGAAAGAAGGGATTAGGGAGAGGTTGGTAAAAGGGGACAAACTTTCAGTGATAAGATAAATAAGGTCTGAGGATCTAATGTAAAATATGGTGACTATAGTTGATAACACTGTATTGTACAATTGAAATTTACTAAGAGTAAGTAGCATCTTAAATATTCTCACCAAAATGAAATGAACAAAACTTTATGTTAAAAAGAAAGAAAGAAAGAAAGAAAGAAAGAAAGAATGAAAGAAAGAAATAAAGAAAGAAAGAAAGAAAGAAAGAAAGAAAGAAGAAAAGAAATGATGCCCAAATAGCTTTGAGTTTCAATTTATTGACTGTACATGGGATGTGGTTAAATGATGTCTTATATCTTAGGATGAAACAATTAGGAGACTCCAAGTTGGACATATTTTGGTCTGCAAACAGGCAGGTACTGGCATGGAGGTGAGAGTGAGCTTTGATTCATTTTCAGTGGCCAGCATCACTTGGAGAGGAAAAGCCAGGGTCACATCGAGGTATGTGTTCAGATGTGGTCAGCTGAAGCTTTGACTGTATTGCTGTGGCTATTTCTCCTTGCCGTGGTGTCTTGGGATGCCTGGTCTACATTTGTCTTTCGTGGTTGAGTTCACAGAATCATAATATCATAATATTGGTAAAAGCATCTGGGTCAGTACATAAATATCTTTCTCAATTTCCCTGACACATGGTCATTTGCTTGGGCTTGAAGGCCACCAGTAAAAGGGACACTCAACTTCTGGAGGTGCCTGCTTACATTTTCAGGCTACTCTGTTTGTTAGAAAATTCTTCAGGCAGAGTAGGATCTTTCTCTCTGCAGCTACTTTTGGTCCTTCTCTGGACACACAGGACCTAAGTTGGACACACAGCTTTAAAAGTTGTCAGAGGTGTTCTAAGTTCAGTGCCACAAACATTTCCTGTGCATTTGCCACGGCCAAGATTCACAGATGCACTAGCCTCATTTCTGTCCTTGAGAAGCTCAAAGTCTGGCAACCTAGAAAGGTTCATAATCAGAGAACTTAATTCTATTCTAGCGTTCTGTAACAGGGACTTCCCCTGTCCTCACAATTGTCCTTCCATCCCCCCTGCCACTTGCTGATGACAGGGCCTTCCATGTTTTAACATAAGCCACAATTGGTTGGTCTGGGGGAGAGTCCCTGACCCAGTTGCACTAATCACAGTGTTCTGCCCTCACTGGTGTTAAAAGAACAAAATTCAACTGAATACATTTTATTTTATTTTTTATAATAATTTTTTATCATGTTATGTTAGTCACCATACGGTATATCCTTAGTTTCTGATGTAGTGTTCCATGATCCATTATTTGCATATAACACCCAGTGCACCATACAATATGTGCCTTCCTTAATACCCATCACTGGCCTATCCCAATCCCCCACCCCCCTCCCCTCTGAAGCCCTCAGTTTGTTTCCCAGAGTCCACAGTCTCTTGGTTCATTCCCCCTTCTATTTACCCCCCTTCATTCTTCCCTTCCTTCTCCTACCGATCTTCCTAGTTCTTATGTTCCATAAATGAGTGAAACCATATGATAATTGTCTTTCTCTGCTTGACTTATTTCACTTAGCATTATCTCCTCCAGTCCCGTCCATGTTGCAGCAAATGTTGTGTAATTGTTCTTTCTGATGGCTGAGTAATATTCCATTGTATAAATGGACCACAACTTCTTAATCCAGTCATCTGTTGAAGGGCATCTTGGCTCCTTCCACAATTTAGCTATTGTGGACATTGCTGCTATGAACACTGGGGTGCATATGGCCCTTCTCTTCACTACGTCTGTATCTTTGGGGTAAACACCCAGTAGTGCAATTGCTGGATCATAGGGTAGCTCAATTTTTAACTGTTTGAGGGACCTCCACGCTGTTTTCTAAAGTGGCTGTACCAACTTGCATTCCCACCAACAGTGTAAGAGGGATCCCCTTTCTCCACATCCTCTCCAACATTTGTTGTTTCCTGCCTTGTCAATTTTTGCCATACTAACTGGTGTAAGGTGGTATCTCAATGTGGTTTTGATTTGAATTTCCCTGATGGCTAACGACTTTGAATATTTTTTTCATGTGTCTGTTAGCCATTTGTATGTCTTCAACTGAATACATTTTAAAGCTCGTATTGGCTTTACTCAAGGATTCATGAATCGGGCAGCATCCCATCTAGCAGACGGAAAGGAGCACTAAAGAGCTATACAAAATGAAAGATTTTTATAGGCAGAAGGAGGCAGGACTCGGAAGTTACACTAGCAAAGAACTGATTATTTGTGGCAAGGTCACCTTTGTTTAATGGATGGCAGGGGTCTATCAAGCAGATTACCTTTCTAGAACTGACCAGATATTTCCATATTGACTGGTTTAAGATCCCATTCCTGGGGGAAGCTGAAAGTATAATTAAGTTGGGTATTAGGTCTCGGTTTGGTGACATGGGGCTTAGCACTAGTGACTCCATTTTGAACCTGAGGTCTCTTTCTCAAACACTGGCCAATGCTGATTAGTCCAGACGTGGGCTAACTCCTGACCATACCTGGCCACTCAAAGCTCTTCCTTGGGATTTTAAAATTTGCTGTCAGAAAGGATATACGCCAGTTTCTCTCTAATGACAGATTCCCTAATGACTGCACAACCGTACAGCTGCTGTAGCCATGGTCTCAGCTGTTCTGTAACGAGAACGAGTGAGGCAGATGGGCAGAGAGAAGGAGGCATGAGAAGTGGAGAGAGGGTCCTGGCAACATTTCATTTCATGCTTCCAGTTTCTCTTGAAACCCATCTCCATCTCTGCTTGTCACTCGTCCACCCCTTCCTTTGAATCACCGATTCAAAACATTCTCCTTGCTGTAAGCTGATGTGAATTTGGTTTCTGGGGTATTTTTTGATGGGGAGACAGGTGGAGAAGGCTAAATAAAGGGGTTAGAGAGAAGCGTTGATGCCCCCAACCCAGCCCCTTTGCTGGAGAAAAACTTGTCTCAGGCACATAGTGGAGAGATAGGCTGAGTATCAAAGAGGGAAAGACTTGTGTTTCCTTGGAAGACGTTTGGTTGGGGGTCGGTGAGAGGTGGAGAATGATAAGGCAGGAATTCAGGTGGGGGCAGGAAGGCTGTTGAGTGGAAATTGTTTTCTTGGTGAAATGTTTATATTCACTACCTCTTCCTGGGGCATCTTGTCTGTTTTCTCTGGGTCCACTACTAAAGCAGTTAACTTCTGGGTGGTTCTGTAAAGCCTGAATAGGGATGGAGCCCTGTCTTTTTTAATAGAGGGCTTATTGTATGCCTGACACTTAGAGACACTTATAAATAAACACATATTTATATATATTACCTACATGCTTTCCAATGTATTTACATATGAATCTCATAATATTATCATAAATTTGGGAATTATTATCCACATTTTATACATGAGAACCAGAGAGTGCAAAAGTCAATATGTTGTCTGAGGCTCACATACCTAGAGAGTGACAGTTGGGACGGGGACCCAGCTTCTGACCCCAAACTATACTGTATGTCCCTTTCTTCCTAGGGAGAGATTCTGGTCCCTACGGCTCTGCCTGGTTTGAGACTTGCTGTGGCAATAATTCTCTAGTAGTGTGGTCTGGAGATTGCATTCCCTGGGAAAGACTGGGTTCACCCCGGCCCTCCCTGGAACTCAGCCTTTGTCCCCAGAGCAAGAGAGGTGTGAATGTTTCAGGGCAGGTCTTTGCTCTGGCAAAAGCCCAGGACTCAGCAGGTCGAACCAGAGTCCTACAGCCAGGTGCGTCCGGCCTGAGTCACCATGCCAGGCCAGGTGAGGCTCTGAGGTGGCACCTGCCTGTGGTTGGCAAGACTTCTGAGAGGGCTCCCTAATCCCAAATAATAATAATGACAACAATAGTGGTGATAATGGAGGGCTTTAGGTATGCGAAGTGTGGTTCAATCCTAAAAGGTCCAGGAACTCTACAGAAGGTCCTGATAAGTATTATTATCTCTTGGGAGAGCAACAGGTTTACCTTGTGGGCAAATTCTGTGTGGAGAGGTAAAAAGCCCGAAAGATAACGAGAGCAGCAAATAGCAAGTGCTAATGTCTATACCCGAGAAAAGGACAGGCAGAAAGCCATGTCTGTGGAATCAGGGTTAGTTCAGGGAGAACTTTTCTCTTTGGACCTGAATTATCAGCAGCAAAGGTTTTAAGATAAAGCAATGAGCACTGTATGGGAGGCTATTTGCTCTGCATGTGGGGTCTGCAGATGGTACACTCAAAGGTGTCTGGGGGCTGGAAGGCAATGGGAGTAAATGAAAATGCTCGAGTGAAAGGCAGACATATTGCGAGTAAAAGGAGATAAAGATGACAAACGGCAATCTATGTTTGGCTTTAGTCTCGTGGGATGATAAGGAGGGGTGGGGACTGCGGCAAACTGATAAAAGAATACATGCCCCTGCTGAAGGGGACAGCTCCACTCAGATCCAACCAAAGCTGGCCCCAGGGTGTCAGATCATCCAATTTTGGAAAGAAATTGGAAATCTAAATTTTTGTGGAACAGATATTGAATTTGAAATGTTGGTAACTAATTTGAACATTTTCAAATACTGTTGGCCAATGGCCTGCCTTGTTGGATTTCTCCTGGAAGATAACCCTTCAATTATTTTAAATTTTTAAGAAGTTTAGCCTCATACTATTCATGGAGTTGGATGAGACAGAGCTGGCCCATCGTGTACCCCAATCCCAATCTGCATCCCCAAGGTTATGCAGGAAGACCGTGGGAAGGATGGGGGGGGATGTTCCAGGCTCATGTGTGTGGAGACACTGTACGGAATGTGGGCTGGATGGAGCCACCATGCCAGGTGTGGCCATGACTGTAGTCAGATAAGAATAAAAAAAATCTTGGTGGAAGGAGAGGCTGGTGACGGTGAGATCCAGCAGGGCTACTGGAGATGAAAGGAAACTAGGACAAAATTTTATCCCTTTTAGCCTCCCTGTCCCTTTCTTTCTCCCTACTACCACCCCCTTCTCCTCTCCTCCCTTTCCCTTCCTCCCTCTCTCCCTCCCTTCTTTATTTCCTTCCTTCTCCAAATTCACTGCCCACTAACACTGTGTCAGGAGCTTTACCAAGCTCTGAGAATACCATCTATGCATAAAATTACATTTCTGACTTCTAAAAAGAATTATATCATGTAAAATAGCTATGCAGATTTTTACCAAATTTAGAGGTAGGTTTGACAAGATTGGACATTATACTAACTGTGTAAACTTTTCTTGAAGGAAATCGCCTCAGTGAGACACATAGTCAACCCCCAGAGCAGCAGAAACTGAACATTGAAACGAGGCCTAGTGTTTGTCAAGGACATGAGACCCATCAGACGCCTGAGGTGTTGTGAGCGGAGACTACAAACAGTAGCTTCAAATCTGGTACCTGAACTGAAAGTCACAAGGGAAACATCTGTTACTGGCAACGTCAACTCTGTATAGGTGGTCCTGGGTCAGTAGCAGCAACAGGTGTTTGTTTAATGATGTCAACGACCTTTCCTAGCAATATGGCAGAGGCTGCTAGGGATGCGTAAGGGTCTGCTCTTTTTCTAAAACTTTACTTAAAGCGTGGTCCACGGATAGCAGTGTCAGCATCACCTGGGGGCCTGTTAGAAACGCAGGCTCTTAGCTGTACCGCAGACCTACTTCCTTCCAACAGAATCTCCATATATGCATATTAAAGTTTGAGAACTCTAAAGCAGGAGTTATAAACCCTGCAATCATCTGGGAGCTAAAAATACTAATGTTCCCCCTTCCCCGGCTCCTACCACCAAGAGGCTCTGATTTAATCAGTCTAGGAGGGGACTCTGGGCAGTCGAAATTTTTGAATCCTCTCCCTGGGGTTCCTGACGTACATCCTGGTTTGAGAACCACTGCTTGTTAACAATGCTAATTCTTGGGCCCTACCTTAGACCTAATTGATGAGAATCTGTGTTTTCAGAAGCCTTGTAGGCATGATTCTCATGTTTATATTTGAGAACCACAGTCCCAAAGCATCACAATCTATGGTGGAGACAGGAAAAACAGGCCATTTCTATGCGTTGGGGTGAGGGCCCAGACAGGGGCAAGCCCACATTCTCCGGTGAGGGACATCCCCCAGGGCAGAAGAAGGCAGGAAGGCCTTCTCTATGAGGTGACAGACATCTAGAGGGATGTGTGGAAACTTGCCCGGTACAAAGATGGGAAAGAAAAGAAAATTCCAGTGAAAGGAAGAGCAGGTGCAATGTCCCTGAGGTGGGAGCACATAGCTCATCTGAGCACCTGAGAATCACTCAATTAGGCTGG
Organism: Ursus arctos; assembly: GCF_023065955.2. NCBI lineage: Eukaryota > Metazoa > Chordata > Mammalia > Carnivora > Ursidae > Ursus > Ursus arctos. The sequence goes on from NW_026622875.1 coordinate 33,886,943, forward strand.
AATATGGGTGCTGAGGGGTAAAACTAAAGGTATAGGTAGGAGATAGGTCACAAAAGACCTTGTGCGTTGTGTTCAGGAGTTTTCCCTCTTTCCTGGGTGGGGTTTTGGTGGGAGAGTATTAGAAACGTCACTGTGGTTGCCATATGGACTGTGGATGGGGGGCAGCACTGGAGGAAGCAGGAGACTCGTTAGATGGTCACAGTAGTTCAGACACAGGATGCGTATATTATCAACCAGTGAGTTTTTACTGGGAAGGTACCTCCCTAATAACTGTATGGGACACAGTAGACAACTTTTGACCTCGAGGGTCTTCGTTGGATTGTCAACACAAAAAGATCATCCCATTCGACCAGTCAATTTGACTTAATTTAAAAATGTTCATAAAACCTGCATTGCAGAGAGGCGATGTCCCCAGGGACAGGGACATGCAGTGATCAATAAGACATGGTGGCTGCCATCAAGGAGCCTATAATCCCCTGGAGGGGGCAGCTATGACCAGATACCATATATGGTATAGAGTACAAATGCTGTTATGGACAAGTAGATTAATTGGTAATGAGCACCAGGCCACTGATTTAGCCAGACTCACCCACTATGCTTGGCTCATCTGGCCAACCACAGTCTTGTGTGGCAGCATTATCTTTATCCCCACTTCATAGATGAGAACACTGAGGTCCAGAGAGGTTATGCATTTGTTCGGAATCCCAGGACTGGTGAAGTAGCAGAGATGGGATTTTTGTTCCAGGCCTTCTCGTCTCATTATCTCGTATTTTGATAATTATCATGATGTGTCTCAAACTTCATTCATCCTTTCTGATGTTTACCATAATTTTGCAAACCTGTACTATTGTTTACTTTGCATTTTATATTAAACAGACTCAGTTTGTCATGTTAAATAATTTGTTCTAAAATGAAGACCGTATGACTGTAAGGCATAGAGAGACAGCATCACTTGCTACAAATAGGTAATAACTGTAAAATTAAAAACATCAGACACAAACCAATGGTATTACAATTCTAGTGATATACAGTAGCCTGGCCAACGCTCTAAGCCCGAGGTCTTTCTCTTTGCTAAAAAAAGAAACCTGCAGGTGTTAAGAAGTGTTGAAGACCTGGTACCACCAACCTGAAACCAAGCTTTCACTCATCACAAGGCTCTAAAGATAACTGAGCCTTTTGGAAATACCTTTCTCACTATGAGATTTCATCTTATTTAATGGTATCCGTCTATCACCTTAAATCATTGCACATCATTCACAGGGCTGACACCGTGAAGGATTCCATTCTTCCCTTTTTCCTTTTTGTAAGACAACTATCTTCCCTGTCACAGCCTCCCCCCGACCAGGTCACTACGGGCACTCCTTCTTGGTGGATAAAGGAGAGCGAACCTTTGGGAGAGCATCATAGGGTGCAGAGAGAGCTCTTGGTGTTTCAGGTTTGGGGAAATACCACGGTGATAAACAGTGATGATCTCCACGTGATAACTCAGACGGGTGATAAACAGTGATGATCTCCATGTGATAACTCAGACGGGTTAGATCTTGCTTTGCCCTCAGCATGTGCTTTGCTTCTTCTCTCCTTTAGGGGCCACTTCAGCCTTGCTCTCTTGTTTCTGTCTCTCATATTCAGATTTGTATACCCTCCCTCACTTTGTCAATTACGTTAAATGATATCTTCATGTTATTACAAAACAGGATCATTTTTAGGATGCAGAGGACTTCAGAGGGGCCTCAAGTTCCATGATCCTGGGGGACTGAGACCACAGGAGTGGAAGCTGGCCAAGAGGGGAGGTTGTCAGCTGGTTTGTCTGCTCACAGAGACCTCTAGGTACTGGAGCACTGGCCCCTCATGTGGAGTGACAAAAGGATGAGTCTGGAGAGCAGTCTTCAGGCAGGATTCAGAGCTGTGTGAAAAGGCTCAGTATAAAACTCCATCTCTAATAAGCAGGGGCCGGGGAAAGGGTCTACACTGCATTTAGATCTCCATGCATGCTGGGGGTTCTTGGCCCCTTGAGAATGCGCTTCTACCTTGACCATTCTCCCCTGACTTGACAATATGCATGAGTGGGGACTTGTCATGGAGATGCTACCCACCTGGGTGATATAGTTGTTGGCCTAGCTCTGTATATAACTGATTTGTACATGAGCTGGGACATTGCTTTTATCTGAATTGAACAATTTATATGTTCAATACCCTTCTTTAATGATTGTGATTATCACGATTTATCATATACCTTTTAGCATCCTAATAATAGAAACCTTTTCAAAATTCGGGATATTATCACTTGAGTCTGCTTTGCCAGTGACTTATTTCTGTCAATATACCAGTGAGACGGGAACATTTTGTTTATGTGACTCACAGTGAGGATTTACAAAGAGCAAAAGACCCCCTATCAAACATGACTGCAAGTAAAAACATATAAAACACACATAACTTCATATGAAAGATTAAAGGAAGATGAAAATTGATTGTAAGACCAAGTCTTGAATTTCTCTAAATTTTAGTATAGTGACTTTCCAAGAGGTTTGATCTTCAAAATTTGGGTTTGAACAAACTAAAAAGTCATCTAGAAACTTTTTTAAAATAGCTTTAAAAATCTCATTTAAAATAAAAGACAGAAAATCTGATTTCTTTCTAGAATATCTTTCCAGAAAACACACATTTATTCCAGGCAGGTACTAGAGCTATTGGGTATACAAAATTACGAGGCATAATCACTGCTCTTGGGAAACTTACAATTCCCCAAGGGAAACAGAAATAAAAACTATGATAAAAGTAGACTAGAGGAATTGAAATGTGACAGGTGAACCCAGGAGCTGGACAACTCATTTTATAACAGCTGACATACGGAAGGGCTATAGAGGAGGTGGCATTCGAGTTTATTCTTGATGGGTGCATAGGATTTTGCAAGGAGTGGGGATAGGAGGTTAGAGGCAGAGGGAACAATGGGACCAAAGAGAGGTAAGAATGTGCCTACCTGCTTGGCAGATGGGAGTGATGGGAGAACTGCACTTACTTGAGGGAAAATGACAGAGAATAAGGATGGAAAGGTGGGCAAGAGCTCCATTGTGAAGGTCTCTGAATGGTGTGCGGATTTCACTGGGTTGGTCATGGGCAGCCATCATAGATTCTTAAGTGGGAGAGTGACCATGATGGAAAATTTTGATTTAGAAAGCCAGGAAAGGAGATCAGGTAAGAGGTTTTTTACATTAGCCCAGGTAAAACTATCTTTCATATCTTTTGTAATTTCATCTTATGCTGATCTGTTCTTTTTTTTCTTCTAGTAAATATACTACGAAAAAAGGATCTTTATTTTTGGTGAGTTCCAATGAATGAAATCCTAAAAAATAGCAGAAGGATGAGAAAGGGCTGTCTTCACTTTGGATTTCCTGGTTCTTATTTTTTCAATATGTGGGACATGGAAGTAGGGGAACGAGAAAGAGGGAAGAAAGCTTTTATGTGTCATACTTCGTTCCTCTAAGAAGATAGATTTTTTTTTCTTTTTTGTGAGTCTCTTCAGATCAAATTAAGCAGTAAAAATATTCTAATTGAGCTGGGCTGGACTAAAGATGGATCCTTATCTTAGTACAATTACATGGTGTTATCTATGTTTCCAATTATACCATTCTTTCTTCCAAGAGGAAGAGATTGAGCTTGTAAATAGACTCTCAGTCCCGCTCAGAAAGAAGTGTGTGTGGCTTCTGTTATGAAAGAGAGAAGTGTGCTATCATAAATGTGTATGACTCTCAGTGCCTTTAAAGACATTGCATTCCTGTCCATGAGGAGTGGAGGGAGGCAGAGAGACGGTTAGACCCATAGACGGGGATGAGGGAACTTGCACCATAAAATAGAAGACAAGGGTGATGGCTGTTTTTTTTTCTTTTTTTTTTTTTTTAAGGTTTTATTTGTTTGAGACAGAGAGATATAGCAAGAGAAAGCACAGAAGATGGGGAGGAGAAGGAGAAGCAGGCTCCCCACTGAGCAGGGATCCCAACGCGAGACTTGATCCCAGGACCCTGGGACCATGACCTGAGCCAAAGGCAGGCACTTAACCAGCTGAGCCATCCAGGAGCCCTGATGGCCGTTTTTTAATGCAGGCTTTCTCACAGGTTGCTGGTGGAGTTGCAGGCATGGGAGCCACAGGGGTGAGAGTAGAGGGGGAACTAACAGTTCTAACGTGGCCAGAGTGCTCAGAAGAGCCCGCTGCATAATGGAAGCTTGGCTTTCTTTCAAGGGAGACCCATCCAGGATGGCACTCTCTTGTTCAATCTTTCCTCACACTTCCTTCACCCCCTCCACCCCCACATCCTTCCCCCCTCCCAATCGGAAATGAGAAACACAGACTGTAGTTGTCAGTCTTGAACTTTCAATTTTCAGGTCTGGTTTTGAACAAGTTGTAAGAAAAACAAATTGTAAGACTTTCCCTCCTATCCTCGAGTGTTTTTTTGTTTTTTTTGTTTTTTTTCTGGTTTCAGATTTCCCTCTAGAATCTTTTTATCTGAGCTCCCTGGGGAGGCGCATTGACACTGTGGGAAACACTCCATTTTCTCTTATATAGTAGGAGGATACTCAATTGTCAGTTAAAAAATAATGATCTGTAGCCGATTAAAGAACTGAGAAAGCCTTACAAGTTGAGTCTTTTAAGTGGGTAATTCCTTTAACCGGGTAATTCTTCTAAGCGGGTAATTCCTTTAAGCAGGACCCTTCATAGCCCTGTAAAACTGAAGACCATCTAGGAACTCTTGAACTGTTTCAAATTGTTTTCAAATGGGTCTGAATGCTGTTGAGAAATGCATAATTTACGACCTTAACACTTGATTAGGTGTTAAACGACTGTCGGGAGAGATGTCCTTGGTAATCCAGTTATCATCTAGACTCTAATTATCACTTCACAGGAGAAGTAAGGCTGGGTAATTGAGAACCAAAATTCTTAAAGGGCTTGAAGTGGCCATTTTCTTATGCAGTTAAGCAAATTATTTCTCTACCTAGAAGGTGTCTAATTGGTACCAATTGATGAGAAGGAAGAAATGGTGTTATGACTTTCAGGAGTGACTTAGTCAGGGGGCTCCAGCCAAGGAAACAGAAAGTTGCACTGAGCACTAAGAGATCTCTCCCATTAAAAAATTTTGCTTTATTTAAAGTATATATTTAAGGAGGGAGAAAAGAGAAAGCAGGAGACAGCCAAGAGAAGACAGAATGTAATTAAGAACTGATGGCCTTACCTCTCCCCTGTCTGTCATTACTAAGGATTTTTCTCAGATGAGACCCAATTTCACCTTGTGTTAGTTCCCATTGATCACTATAAATTATTTAAGCCACAAATGCTATGCCATCCATTAAACCAGGAATGGGGATAATGGGCCAAAATCTGCCTGAGAGAAGGGTCCCACTCTCACTGAATTCAATAGGAAATAAAAGTAAGAGGTAACAGGTAGAGAGACTCCATTCTGTATCTTTTCCTTTGACCAGCCCTCCTCCTCCTTCACACCCCCAGTCTTCCATACACAGCACCTCTATGCGTGCAAATGTCCACAGTTAGTGCTATAGACACAAAAATGGGAATCTGAGACATGACCCTGGCTTTCAGCAGTGTCCACTCTAGACAGACAGTGATGGGTCAGGTTAGTATAGAAAGGAGGCTAATAATCAACACCTCTTTCTTCTCGTTCCAAATGTGGGACAAATGGATTGGTGCTGGAGAGTGGGAAATCAGAGAGCCTTGATTACTAATAACATTGGTTGGAGAATGTGGGTTAGACCTGTGGCCAACGAGTTTACCCATTCATCAGTGAAATCAGCACTTACCTCTGGTCACTGGCACAGCTGGTCAACTACAGGCATTCGCCATGGTAAGGGAGTGGGAGGCCAGCCCCATGGCAGACAGCAGATGCCAAAGCACATCTTTTGGACAAGCTGGCTCCAAAAGAGGCTCTTCTGAACTCTAATCAGATAATCACAGGCTACCATGAGGAGAGTGGGCTGGAGCAGGAGCCTAGATGGTCTATCTGGCTCAAGTCTTTCTACATAGAAACATGAAGCTCCTTCCTAAGAGGCCTTGAAAGGGACGTCAAGAGGAGACTGAACTTGTACGTGGTAAAGTACATGCTTAATTCACTGCTTTTTGTGGCCTTGAGGTTAGAAGTACAATTCTATGCAATGTTCTGAAAAATAAAACAGGCCACATCCTGAAGAGCTCAGAGAGCTAAAAACGCAGAGAACCACCAAATCTAGAGTCACTATCCTGTTATACCAGGGATGCAGAAAGTATGTAGTCTATCCCCGATTGGTAGATGTCAATTTGGCATAGCCCATGTATAGTAAACAGAAAATGATGGAGAAATTTAAGCCTATATTTTCCAGGTTCTTCTGACCTTAGTTTTTTCTTGGTAACATTTTTTTTTGAATGACTACACATGCAACACATGTTTATCATAGAATATTTAGAACATAGTTAAAATATAAAGAAGAAAATAAAAACCAACTCGATTCCATCATCCAAGATATCATTGATAGCATTTAGGGTTTTTTTTTTTTTTTAATCCTATATATAAGGTGATGGATGTTAACTAAGCTTATTGTGGTATTCATTTCACAATATATATGTACATCGAGTCATTATATTGTACACCTTAAACTTACACAATGTTATATGTCGATCACACTTAATAAAACTGGAAAAAAATCAAATGAAATTCTCTCTCTATACATACATACATACATACCTACATACAATTTTCCCACAGAATTCCTTTTACACTATGTATGGACTTTTGTATTCTGATTTTCCCTTATTACAACTAGAATAATTTTTCATGTCATCAAGTTGACCTAAAAATAGGATTTCACGGGCTCCATAGCAGTTTGCCTAACCTGCTCCTTCTTGGGTATGCAGATTATTTCCCACTTCCTTTTCTGCAGACACCTTTCTTATATGTAAGTATTTATGTGCTTCTCTGAATATTTCTTAGTGCAGAGTCATTGGAACTGAGGGTTTGAACATCTTATGGCAGTGCTGTGTTGATAAGTGTCTAATAACAGGCTTGCGGGGGGTGGGGGAGCCTTGATTTGTGGCATTTGCCAATTCCTGTGGTGTAAATACTCCCTCTGAAGCTGATTTCCATCTACCAGTGGGTTAACACCTATCTGGAAAAATTCCTGAAAAATAAGCAGTTGATTCTTGTGAGCTAGCCCAGCAACACAAGGCTTTCAATGCATATTTTGCCTTTTCTCTCCAGAGAGGTTGTACTTAATTTCGTTCCTCCCACAGTATGTGAGATGGCCTATTCAGATCCTGCTTAGGTTCTGGCTGTCCCAGGTGGGCCAGCAGCTGACGCAGAAGGTAAGTGCACCCAGAGGTCTTGGACTCTAAAGGACCCAGTGCCACCCCAGATGACATGTAGGAGAGAGAAAAAACGTTTCTTTCTAAGAGAACTATTCCACACGTACAAACGTTGTAAAAGAGAAAAAATTAAACTTGGGATTTGTTTTAGATTTTATGGAAGACCAAGTCCAAATATTTGCTAACCAAAATAGTCTGTGACTTTTCTAGTCTTCATATTGATGCAATGCTATTAAATATGACATTTAATCATCTTGTATATGCAGAGAAATATGGCTTCATGGAGTAGAAAGGGACCTTGTAATGGTGCTAGAGCATGGGAATTCTCAAAGAGCTGTAGCCTTGGCTCGGCCTCTAACTCTGTGGCCTTAAGGGGATCGCCTGCATTTTCTGTCAATCCTTTCTGTGAAAACCAGAGGGGGCCTTAACACACAGGTCTGATTCTGCCACTCCATTCAGCACCTTCTTGGAATGAGTTCCCTGTGTTGGCGTTAGGATAAAATATCATGTTCCTTGTATGGCCCAGAATGTTACATGGGACAGCAGACAAACTCTAAACCGCCAACACACATCTGTCAGCAAAGTCTAACAGCTCTGCCTTCGAACTCTATCCAGAAGCTGGATACACCTCTACGTGTGGTGCTACCTCTCACCCCAGCCACCGTCATCTCTGCCGGAGTCACCCGATCACCTCCAAGAGATCTCCTTTCTTCTTCTCTTGTCTCTCCTGGCTCCACTAAGAGTAGCCAGGTGATCCTCTTAAAATGTGCCTGTTCCTGTCACACCTCTGCTCAAAGCCCCAGTGGCTCCCCTCAACTCCTGTGTGTCATAAATCCAAGGAGATCTTTCAGGAACAACACCTCTTTAAGTCTAGCAAATTCATCTTGGATAATTACCCACTGTTATCAAAGCCATGAGCTCTAGCTACAGTTTTGTGGTTTAAAAAAAAAACAACCACCACAGTTTCACCCTTTGTACTTGACCCATATTAGTACCCCACCTTCAAAGCACTTTTCCTGACACAGAGTAAGTATTTGTTGCATAATGCAAATGTTGAATGGATGGATCGGTGGATGGATGGATGGATCAGAAGATGTGAGGTTAATATAGAGCCGCCCAAGTGGTTTGAACTGAATAAGAGAACACAAGTTCTTTGGTTAGATTATTTAGATAAGACTCTGAAAGTAATTCACTCAGACTGTGATCTAAGCTATTTCTAAACTAAACTATGTTATGTAACATTTTCTGCAAATGTGAAACTTTATGAGCTTGGCTAAAAATGATTGTGAAGGATGAGAATTAACCCACATGATATAGAGAGAGAAAGAAGTCAAAGTGTTTGGCCTAGGCAACTTGTTGGTTGAGGTTGCCATTTAGTGAGGTGGGAAAGCTGCAAGAGAAGAGGGCCAGGAAGACCCCATTCCAGGATTAAGAGTGTGGAACATTTGTATTCTAAATCATCAGCAAGATCCAACTGAAGAAATAATATTAAGTTTAACAAATATCTCAGAAATTGTACAAACTATGTTGAATGTTGGCTTCAATATGACTGTGGGTGGAGACAAAGAACATTCTGTGATTTTACCCCTTCTCAGTATGTGCTAACTGAGGTAGGTGTGCTTCCTTTTGCAGGAGATCATCACCCAGTGTGGACTAGCTTCCGTGCTGGCCCTTGGCTCCGATTTATTCTTTGCCCTTCTTCCCTGCTCCGTATCACGGAAGAACCGGTAACTGCAGGCTGGGCTCCCTAAGCAGAGGGCTTTCGGCCATGCTGGTCCTGGAAGCTCTCACAAGGGGCTAGCGCATGAGAGGAGGACAAAGTCAGGATACTTCTCGTCTCTGCGTCTGACTCAGGCAGTAGTGCTAGCGGTGGCCGAACGCCCTCTGTGGCGCCAGCTCCCCGTGGTCGGGCCGTCTGTGCTTCTGGCCTCTCTGCTTGTCCCTGGGCTCTAGTACCGCTACCTCCTCCCTTTGAACCTCCAGCCTTGGGGGTCTCTAGCTTCCTGCAGCTGCTGGTCTCTGGGTTGCCCTCCTGTCCCTGTTTGGTTTCTCAGTCTAGTGTTTAAAGTGGTTTCTGTTTGCCTGGTTGACTCCCACAGATTAAGAATCTTTTAGTGAAACAAAGAGAGAATCTGGGGTAATAATTTGGTTCATCACTTATTTCAAGGGCATTTGAGCATTTGACTTGAGTTTATCCTCATACTTGCCTTGTCTGTGACCCTATTATCTATCTGGGCAAGGTGGGTTATGGGTTTAGTATTGATCTGGCCCTCATGCATTTTTATCCACTACTCAGGACCAAAAGGGTTGACAGTAGTCTTAAAACAAAACCACTCCTCTGATGCTTAAATGTCTTCTCTGCTGTCCCCACCTGCTTGGATACTCCTCGTCAGACACTCACTAATTTCGAGGTTTACCATTTCATCTTTAGATAATTCTGTCACACATTTTAATTTTTTAATTAGAACACTATGTTGACAAATCCAACTCAAAATGGCTTAAAGAAGAAAGTAGCATTTATTGGCTCCCTTAATTGATCAGTCCAGAGGGAATGTTTAGGTGAGGCTTTACTCTGGGCTCAGATCCAGTTTTCATTCTATTTTTCTTCTCTCCATTTCTTAACACATCTTCTTCAGGGTTGTCTCCATCCTGAGTTGGGCTCACCTCGTAGCCTAAAGCTCATAAACGCTCCAACAAATCTTGGAATGGAGTCTCCCTGGCCCTAACTGATGTATGTCCCATCCCTCATTGGTTTGCTTAGGTCATGTTTCCATCTCTAATTGGCTTGCCTTGGGTCCTGCTCCCATGTCTGAACTAATTTCTGTAGCTGGGTGAATGAAATACATTGATAGGCCAAAGAAAATGCACAGTAGATGGGATACCCTAATTTTTCTTTTCTTTTCTTTTCTTTTCTTTTCTTTTCTTTTCTTTTCTTTTCTTTTCTTTCTCTTTTCTTTTTATCTCTTTCCTTTCCTTTTCTTTTCTTTTCCCTTCCCTTTCCTCCCTTTCTCTTCCCTTCCCCTTCTTTCCTTTCCTTTCCTTTTTGGATACACTGCTTTGCTTAAGCAAATGCATGGCTGGATGGCACTGGGAGTGCCGTCAATCTCACCCAAACTACATGTCTTAAAAATCCAGAGTGAAGTTAGTGAGAGAGAAAGGGGAAATGGATTCTAGGGATTCCTGGAAGAATGAACAAACAAACAAACAAACCCGCCATAGAAGACAGGAACAAAGAGTCATTCTGAGTGTCTGTTAGTATTTCATCGATACGGGTGAAGGAATCTTGAAGGTTTACGTTGGACCAAGGAAGGCTTACAGGGTGCATTAACAATCCCAGGGTGCCACAACTCCTGAAATTTGGTAAGTAAAATGAGAGGTCCTACCAGTAGGAGGTAAACTCTGAATGTACAAATCTCCTTGTGCAGCAGTAAAACTATTTTGGTTCAATTATAAACTAATAAACAATACACATATAGGCACATACATTTGGAAGGGGGAAGACAAAGAGAAACAAAGGAAACAATTTTTTAAAATCTCAGCTTTTGACATAGTAAAAATACATCAGAAATGAGCCATTTCCTAAAACAATACACCATTAGAACTGGAAGTATTACACCAAATATGGAGGAAAAGGCTATCAATATAAAAAACATGTATTGAACCCATCTGAGAAATGCAGCCAAAATTTCATTTGATAATTTCACCACTTCATTTTGCAAAATGGTAACTGTGGCAACTGAAAGATGCTGTAAATGTCCGTCCCTCCTGATACACCTCAACGTGCGGCAGGTTGTTTACTCCCTATTCTTTTTCATTTAGGCCAATGAGCAGTTACATTGAACAAAGCTTCCCTTCTTCCCTCTCCTCTTTTTTACTTCTTTTTTCTTTTCTTTTGGTTTGGCAGGTGCCTAGATTTTTATCTTTGCACAGGACAATCAAACAGCTGATGATGTGGTAAAAGTAACAAAATCCCAGGTACAACTCAAAAAAAAAAAAAAAAAAGGAAGTCAACAGTGATTTGCTTAATCCTATTCTTACTATTAAATCATAGTTAATTATCTGGAAATTGAGAAGAAAGTACAAAAGTCTTAGTAAATATGGTTAATTGGCATAACAGGGAATGGGACTAGACAGAATTTTATTTTATTTTATTATTATTTTTAAATTTTATTTATTTTAGCATGTGTGTGTGTCTTCTTTTGCCTAAGTTTTATTTTCTAAGCCTCAGGAGACTATGGGAGGTTTGAAGGCGTTGTTCTGACAGAGCTTACCTGTTGAGGTTGTTTTTTTATGTTAATCACTTACACTAAATAATTCTGAGAGGGCTTCTTTTCTTAAAGTGACTTGAAAACCACTGTGACAACAATAACACCACAACAGAGCTGCCCAACGCTGCTGTGAGATTCAGTTTCAACTGCTTCTCCAGCATAATGACTGGGGGAATGTTTCAGTTAGCTGCTATACTGTAATAACCCCCTTCAAAATCTAGTAGCTAAAATAACAACCATTTATTATTCTTGACAAGTCAGTTTATCTGCTGGGTGGATTCACTGATTGGGGCTGGACTCGGCCCATCTCGGCTGGGCTCACACGTGTCCCTGTGGTCAGCTGGAGGGCTGGCGGGGGCTGGCTGGTCTAGGATGGCCATGGTGGGGATGAATCATCTTGACTCCATATGGTCTCTTATTCTAGCAGGATAGTCTGGACTTGCTCACAGGGCAGTGGCAGGGTTCCAAAAGAGAGTAGAAGTAGGGGAAGTCCCTGGAGGCCTAGGATCTGAATGGGAACATTATCACATTGACGTTATTCTATGGGTAAATGCAAGCCCCAATTCAAGAGGAGGGGATATAAATATTGCCTCTGCAGGAGGAGTTACAAACTCCCATTGGATGCAGGAGAGAAAGAATTAGAGCCATATTTACATCCACGTACCAGAGAAAACTTGAGTATGCTTAGCTTACATGGTGAACACCTTATTTTTAGGGGGGAAAGTAATATAAAAATACACATTATGTGTGAAAGAAGTTCCCAGACCCAATTTAGAAACAATCTGGTTTATTGAAATAGAAGCACCCTCCCCCCAATCCATTTTTAGAAAACTAAAAACTCATTTCTACCATTTGTTGACTTTACCACTCAATGTAAAGAGAGAGACCTTTGTCGTTAACCTACTTTTTTGTTTTGATAATATTTGAATTACTTTCGGCTTTATTAATATATTACTGTGGAGTTTAGGTTTTTAATACTATGGGAACATTTTCTATTCTTCTGAGTTTGCTTTTATCTTACTCATAGTAGAATACTTGAAACTATTGTGTGTTAAGAAAAATATGATTCAATTATTTCCTTTTACAAGAAACACCAGTTGACTGAGTCCCTCTTGAGCATTAGAAGCTGGGCTAGGGGCTCAGAAGACAGTGGAGAGCAAGACAAACAAAATCCCTGCCCTCATGGAGCTTGCATTTTAGTGGTGTGACCGACAGGAAGCCAGCAAACAACGGCTGACTGTGGTAAGTGCGAAGAAGGCTAAAGCAGGGCATTGCAGAACTCCCGTTATTTTTTTTTTTTTAAGATTTTATTTATTTATTTATTTGACAGCGAGAGAGACAGCAAGAGAGGGAATACAAGCAGGGGGAGTGGGAGAGGGAAAGGGAAAAGCAGGCTTCCCACTGAGCAGGGAGCCCGATGCAGGGCTTGATCCCAGGACCCTGGGATCATGACCTGAGCCAAAGGCAGACGCTTAACGACTGAGCCACCCAGGCGCCCCCTTTAAACAGAGACAGTTCCATCTCCATTTACAGAGGAGCAGTGGAGGTGAAAATGAAGTGGAGATTACCTTAAGAGAAAGAAGGCACCTGTGCAGGGTCCAGGGGAAGAGAGGTCCAGAGCAGAGCAGACCTTGATGAGGCGTGAAGATGTCTCCACGCAGTGTTTTAGGAACACAAGGCCAGTGTAGCAGGCACTGTCCCTACCCTGTCCATATCCATTCGGATTCATTAGCCTCTGCGGTGCTTTCTCTCCTAGTACCAGCACCTGCATCCCTTCGATACATAGCTGCCTTCAGGCTGTCAGAATTCACTTTCCTTGCAAGTCCCAAGAGCTGGAAGTCCTGGGAATGTATACCCCACAGGGCAGCCCTTTACTGATGACTGATGGGCGTCGGGTATAAATTCTTCAGCTCCCTTGCCCCAGCGGGAGCACCTCCCCACACCGCCCCTGCAGAACCAAGCCAAAGTTGTCCTCACTGGGACTTTGATTTCTTACACTCTCTTGGTTTCCCTTCTTTCCTGGGCCCACTTCTTATTTTCCTACTGGTTTTTCCTGGAACACTTTCTAATACATGGCTCTCACATGAATTCTCTTCTCTGGAGATGATTTTGAGCTACCTAACCCCGGGCAGCCAGTAACACTGCAGCACAGTGAAGGAAGAAGGAAGCATGGGAGAAGGTTCCAGAGACAGATAGGTCAGGCAAGGTGTTGCAGTCACAGTACAAGCAGGGGAATGACATAACCTAACTTACTGTTTAAAAAGCTCCCTGTTTGTTAGGGTGGTGATGGCTGGAGAGAGAATTGGTTGGAGGAGGGCAGAGCAAAACCTCAAATCAAATCCAAGGCCAATTATCCTTCCCTGTGCTATTTCTACCATTCTCTCTTTATCTTTTCAATTGGGATAAAATGATCCACCCTTTGACTATGCCTCAAAGATAGTATGAGGATGAAAAGATGATTTGCATAAACTTCTTAGAGCTCTGGAAAATAAGTACCCAATAAAAATCACTATTATTATTGATAAAAATAAAAATAGCAATGAAAGCTCATAACCAGCCTCTGGAGAATTTTCATACATTAATGGGAAAATTAAGTGTTATATTAAAGACTAAAGCAACTGTTTCCAGGTTTCTCTTTTGTTCCCCCTATTGTTGCTCCTTTGAGTGTGTGTGAAAGCAAAAGAGCTGATGCAGACGCTTGTGTCCCAACCTGGCTCACCCCAGAGGACAGACGAGGGGGTCTTTTGAAAAATGGCAGCAATCAGAGAAACATTCCAGGTTTTTTCCTTTGCAGGGAAGGGATAGATTCTTTTGAAACGAAAAAAGAAAAACAACCATATATAAATGGAGGTGAAACTGCCATTGAAAAATACTGGCTTATGTTCTAGGTAAATACACACACACATAATCTCCAAACGGGGCAAGAGAGGGTGTGTGTGTGTGTGTGTGTGAGTGCGATGTGTGATGTGTACATGCATGCATGCTTGGTAGCCTTGCTCTGCTCCCTGAATGTTTTTTTCTAACCCAAAGTACGGAAAGTGACAGATGGGTCAGCAATGGCTGGGAAGCAGTTACACATATCTGGCCAGCATGGTTTTGATTGTATGTTGGGTTGTCAGCCAGCCACACACCAGAACTATTATTTTCGGAGGCTGGAAGAGAATTGTCCAATGTCAATGGGAAGAGAGAGATGCAGGGAATGAAGTAGACACTGTGTGCGTGTGGGGGTGATGAGCGATGGGGACAAGCTGAGGGGGGGTGTAATATCAGTTCTACTTAAAAAGTGCCCCAGTTCCTTTGGACCTCTCGTTCCTCTCCTTCGAAAGACCATCTTTGCGTCTTCTGGAAAAACACTTTCAAGAAGGCATCAGTGTGGTTGGAGCTGAATTCACACAAGAACTCACCGAAAGCAATGCATGCTGGTATTCGGGTTCAATTGTTATTGCACTTGAGTTCTCATAATAAAAATCTCCTAGCTGAAATAAATATGTGATACACCATGGTCTTAGGATTGCGTATCTTCAAATAACCCTGTAAATATTTCTCATCTCAGTGGTTTTCTGAACCACACAGCAGATAAAACCTCAAATGCAGTAGGAAATGACTAACGTATTTGAATGTCAGAAGAACAAATATTTAGGCTCAGCACCTGAAAAGAACATACCTCAGTAAGACCTCGAATCAAAAAAATATCTGCAGGAAAGACATGGAAGTGTTTGCTTTTCTACTTCTCCATCAACACCATCCTGGTACTTTGCTGTATGTGCTTTAAAATACAATGTGTTTGACGAAAGATGTCAACATCAGCCCAAACAATGCAGTGCTGTCTAGACTCCACCGTGATGAGGAAGCTCTAAGTTACTCATTGGTGTTTTGTTTTGTTTTTCCCCAATTTGAATAAATTGGCTCCTCAACTCTCTCTTTCTATCATTTTTTCCACTCTCCCAGAAGAAAGGGACATTACAAGTCTGTGACGTTAAGCTAGATCTTTGCCATGTCTTAACGTTTCATCCACTGACCCAATGAGAAGGTTGGGAGATGGTTACAAGAGTTGGTTTTGAAAAATGGTAGAGAGTGACAGAGTTACGTGCAATATGGAGAACAATTGCTACCCACGGAGCTTTCGATATCTTCGAGACCCAGTTCCCAGACCCAGTTCCCAGCCTGGGCCTTATTCTCTCTGGCCCTCAGCCCTCCCAGGGTCTCCGATGCTGTGGCTCCAACTGCTTGTAGGAATGTTTACACTAACTTTTGAGGATTGCCTCTTCTCTTAAATGTTTAGTTTTAAAAAAGAAATTATAAGACTTAACATTTCCACTGTGGAAAACCAGGGTCTAGAGCATAGTAAGTGCTTAATAGATATGCACTGAATAAATGAAGGAATTAAAAATAAAGAATATAATGCAGAGGAAGAAAAAAAATTAAGAACCAGTCGTAAACCCGTGCTGCAGAGGTGAACAGTAACACTCTAGCTTGGTTACATGCTCCTAGAGTTTGTCTGCAGCTTTAAGAACACACATTTGATCATTTTGTCTTTATTGTTTTGTTACGTGCTTGCCTCCCCCCTCCAGATGGACCTCCTCCCATGACAATACATAATCTTATGCCGCATACTTTTAATGGCTACATAATAATCCATTGTATAGAATATTACTATGAATTGTTTAACTAAGTTTCTATTGTTTGACATTTAAGTTTCTTCTAATTTTCTTGCTTTTGTAAACAATACTGTGATAAACATCCTTGCCGTTGTTCAAGTTTTGTATGCAATTTTAATTGTTTCTTTAGGATAAATTCTCAGAAATGAAGTGTCCGGGCTAAAGAATCAGTGCATTTTAATTCCTATTGACTAATCATGGAGGAAAGCATCTCTTTCTCTGAGTCCTGAGGCTGATCCATTTCCAGATGGAACTCTGAATTATACCCTTCCTCGGGCTCTATGTCCTTCCGGACCTGCCACTTGTACAGCAAAGGACCAATATGCATACATTAGATCAAGTAATTTGAATATCCCTTTCCCATGACCTTGATTCTAGGTCCCTTAAGAAATGCTAAAAAACAGATAAGCAGAAAGCCAGAGAGAGAAAAGCCCTGTGTTATCTCTGAAACCTAAACTCCAGCTCCGTTAATTAATCTAGGCCAGAGGTCAGCAAACCAGAGCCCACTGGTCAAATCCAGTCTGTTTTTGTATGGCTCATAAATAAGGATTGTTCCTACATTTACAAATGCCTAAAATAAGGAAGATTATTTTTGATGTGAAAATCACACATGAAATCAAATTTGTGTCCATAAATAAAGTTTTATTGGACTACAGTTAGACTAACTTATGACTTGTCTATGGTTACTTCAGTGTTAAAATGGCAGGGCTAGTAGTTTCCACAGAGACCACAAGGCCCACAGAGCCTCGAATAACTAAGCTATTTGGCCATTTACAGAAAAAGTTTGCTGAACACCCGATCTAGATGTTTGTTGGCCAATCCAAATCGAATAACCGAAACCCTCGGAAAAGGAAATTTGCAATGATGGTGTCCCTAGATCGGCACTCTTGGAGAGCCGCAATTATTGGCACTTGCAGCGTGTATGGGGGAGTTCTCACCGTCTTGCCTGTGTCTCGGCTTTGACCCCAGCATCGCACAGGGGAGAAGACCCGGCACCTTCAGCCCCGGCTCCACAGTGCTCCGACAAGGGTTTTCTGCCGTGAGCACGGACAGCCTCCCAAGTTCACAGTTTCAGCACCATTGATACCAAGTCCTGAGGGCATGCTTTGGCTAGTGCGGCTGACGAGATGAAGTATGGCTCCCCTATTAACTTGTCAGAGAGTGCTGCAGCTGCATCGTTTGCTCACCCATTTGCTTAACTTAAATAAAGGTTGGTGGTTAGGCTTCTGTTGCATTGTGCTCTCCTGCTAATTATCAGTGTATTTGTTTTAGAGACAATTAGCCACCTGGTTCATTCTCCCATTGAAGTCAGGTCATCATGAGTTACATCTGCTTTCAGGCCTCCTCAAGTCCAAGACATAATAAAAAGATGATGGCTATGATTATAAAAAGCGTGCGGGGTTGGGCATCAATGGTACAGCATATTGAATTCCCAAGGAGGATTGAGTCGCCTCATTGTACTCACAGAAGCTCCTCTCTGCCAATCACAAAAGAAGCATGTGAACTGAGAACTCTCATGCAGAGCCAGAAGTCCTTTAGCAAGTGGGGAGAGTGCGTGCAAAGGTAGACGCTAATAATGGCGTAGCAACGTGAGACACGATTCCTCCCCAGGCACTGTGCTGATAGAACAAAAAAGTGACAAGTAAGCACGTCTTACTGCTTGTAGAATTTGCATAAAACTGAACTTGTTCAGACCTGTGGGTGTTGCCTTTTTTAAAAATGTGCCCGATAATGTGACATAATATTATGCAGAATACACATTTGCTTTTATAATCCCATATGCTCTGGCAAAACTTAGCATTTTGGAGCTAAGACTTTATGATGCTAGGTCCTTGCTGAATCACATTGATGATAGAGACACCGTGGCTTTCTGAATTTGGGGAGTTGGGAGTCTATGGCAGTGAGGCAGCTTGATCACATGGGATGTTGTGTTCCGGGGATGTCACTTGACTAAAGAGAGAGGGAAATGGGATCGAGGAGACTTCGTGTAATTGATCGAGTCTGTGTCCTATCTCCAGAGGGCCTGGAACTGGATTTCGTAGAGAGAGAATATGAAGCAGTTCACATCGGCCGCCTTAGTATGAGTCAAGCAGGCAAGTGAGGTTGTGCTGGGGGAAAGTTCAGCATTTATAAAAGTTACAAGCAACAGATCAACAGGACGCACTCTTAAAACCTTCCATTCTGTGCACTAAGGAAGAATGTAACCGAGAATGCCTGCTTCTAGCCCCAAATTAGCAAGTTGCTTAAGAGCCAAAAGAAATTCCAATTTACATAAAAACTGACACCATCCACGAAACTCTGGATTATGATGCTCTATACAAAGCCATGGTGATTATTTACAACATACTCTCCAATTTAAATGAGTAAAGATGAGGTAAGCAGAAGGCCAACTTGGTGCTCTAAAACTGGGTTTCCCAAAGTGAATCCTGGCAGAACACTAGTTCCGTGGGATGTCGTTCGAAAATGAAATTCTGTGGCTTCTTAATTTTGGGAAGCAGGGGGCTCAGCTAAATCAACTCGGCTAAGTTAAAGGTTTATGTAGGACTTCTGGAACTCCTTTCTGGCTTTAAAATGCTAATGAACTTCGTTAAACGTCATTTCCCAAACTTATTAAGCTATAGAACCCCCTTTTTCTGAGCATCTGGCAAGAAGAGTGTTCTGACAAAGCCTTGTTAAGAAACATCGCCCCGGAGTTTTTGCTCTGACTCAGCCCCCATTAAAAAACCCACAAGTGAGGGCAAGTAAATAGCCGGGGCTGGAGGGCCTACAAAACCAGGCTGGCAGCAGCTCCAATTCACCTGCATATTTGTCCTTTTCTTCTTTGGATCTTATCAGGACTTGGGTTTTTCTTACTACTGGTCTGATGTCAGAGCATGAACGGTCCCACTTCGCAGTTTTTAAAAGCTGCTGCCTTGTGGAGCCTCAGGCTATGAATTGAAATGGTAAGAAATATTAGCTAATTGCATTGAGGAGTAAGCCCACAACTTTTGATCACCTGCGTAAAATCCATTAGTCTGAAGATAAATTGTGCGGTACAAAGGGTGCACAAATGAGTGCGACAGGGTGGGATCGCCCTAATTTCCTAATGCAGGAGAGAGGAATTCAGCTTGATTATACATCACCGTTGGTGGCATGTGAATCTTACTATTTGCAAATGTTTGCCAGTTGCATAATAGAGTGTGGAACATAAATAATACGGATCAAGTGAGAACGTGGGACCACGAAGGTTACTGTTTTACACAAACCGATTCCTAATACTGGCATTTTAGAGAAAGACGTCTTGGGACAGCAGCTACGTACAAATGCATTTTCGTTGTCTAGGTCTGTTTTTGTGTTATGCTTCTTGCAGACTTTCACGAGGCTGTTGTCAACGTAATCCTGTTTAGCAATTATGATTTACTTCAATTGGCTCCACTCATTAAGCTGTTTGAACTTAGATTTAAAGAATAATATCCACTTTGTTCCTTCACACAACTTTGGGGGGAAAATAAAACATTTAAAATGGGATTCTTGGCAGAGAACAATCGACATAAGACACTGAAGCTCACCGTACCTTTAATACATATATTTTTCTTCTTTAAAAAGGATTTTGAATGAGAACAACAAAGCCCAGACTGGTTTTCAGAGAGAGGAAGAATGACTCCTGATAAACGCCAATTACAAACAGAATATATGCCGTTTATTTGGACTTGAGAAAATGCATATCTTGAAAAAAATGTTTATGTAATCACATATCAGCAACCTCAATGTTTCCAACCTATTAAAAGCAGCTAAGAAAAGACCAAAAGCATGTCATTCATGGAAGCTTGGTAGTGCATGAAAGAGACACCAGCGGTTTTGTCTCCTCTCATGGCAAGCTATCGAAGTGCATTTACTTCGAGAGGCTGATTCTCAGACTGCTAAATGGGGGTAGCTGAGGATTCAGGGTCTGTGTGAGGACATGGCTCCCGGGCGAGAGATGCTGTCTTTGAACCCTTATTTTTCAAGGCTATCACCTTACATCCTGCCGGCCTCATCTCCTCAGGAAATAACTAAATAACTTTGCACATGTTGGTAATGGCCATCTGAGGTGTTTTAGGAAGGACTTGAGGGAAGCATAGTACATCCATGAATTTCTCAGGTGTATGTTTTAATCAGAATCAGAAAGTCTCAACATGTTGAACTCAATAGACTACTGGATACTGGGCAATACGCCCAGGATGACATTTGAGTTTGCATATTAAGAAATAAGAGTAACCCCCTCAAAACCTCAAAAGTGTTTATATAATGTATATTCTTGGGACAACACAGGGCAATGAGCAAATTTTTACAAAAAACAAGGCGGAAATAATTTTCTTCTGATGGCAGGTGATATCATCAGATTCAGAACCTTATAACTGATTATGATTTTTTTTTTTTGCTTTAGTTGCTGAGATACTTACACTAAACCTGATATTCATTTAAAGTTTTGGTATGTTGAGTGACATCTTTCTTGTATATGATTTTTAAGTTTTTATTTATATTTCATGTTCCCATTGGATGGTGCTTTTTAAAAAATTAACAGACTTTACACGTATTTTACTTGTTTTAGAGTAGCTGGTACAGACAATTACCATTTAGAGTCCGTCCACAGGCCAAAATACATAACCCAAATCGAAATATAGCGGTGTTCTCTGCAGATGCTTCTGTATGACCTCCTTTCTTTATTATCCTTAAAGCTCCTAAAATGCACCATCTCTTCAGTAAAGACACCTTTGGAGTTGACTCTTGTTATTACTTCTGACCTATCTTCCTCACTTCCAAGCTAATTTATCTTCTTTTGGTCCAGACCATCAGCGTTTAAAGGTATGTTCAAGTTAAGGTAACATCTTTTCTCCCCCCATTTTAATCCTCCAAAAGCTTCCATTTCCCACTGCCATGGTCAGAAGTGTCCCCCAGATTTCCTTTTTTTTTTTTTTTTAAGATTTATTTATTTATTTTAGAGAGAAGGGGCGGAGGGAGAGAGAGTCTTAAGTAGATTCTGTGCTGAGTGCAGAGCCTGATGTAGGGGCTCGATCTCATGACCCTGATATGACGACCTAAGCTAAAACCAAGTCAGATGCTTAACCAACGGCACCACTCAGGCCCCCCCACCCAAATTTCTTATGTTGAGATCTTAACTCTTAAGGTGATCATATTGGGAGGTAGGCCTCTAGGAGATGAGGTCATGGAGCCCTCACAAATGTGATTCTTGCCCTTATAAGAGAAGCCCCAGAAAGGTGCCTCTGCCCTTCCGTCATGTGAAGACACATGAACTCTGCAACCAGGAAGAGCTCTCTCGGCTGACCACACTGACATCCTGTCTCGGACTTCCAGTCTCCAGCACTATGAGACGTAAGTGTTTGTAGGCCACCCAGTCTGTGGTATTTTGTCATAGCAGCCTGACCAGACTAAGACCCCTATAGGAGGTCCAGCAGTAAAGCAGTCACTGGTGAGAACCTCAGATCCCACAGAGAAATCATTGGCTGCACTCCCATCTGCCAGTCCCAAGGCAGGCCAGCCTGAAAATGCTCGCTTCTAGAAAAGGTGGCCGTCTTCCACTGTGTTCACATAAACTTAATGAAAAGGAGAGGGCAATATGAAGGAGACTCCAGTTGGATCACAAGAGCTCAGAAAAAGGATGACCAATGAAAATGAATAAGAAGGACCAAGGTTCAAAACACCAGGTATTTTAAAAGGAGACTTTCAGGGAGTAGGGACCAGCTTCAAGCCAGCACCTATATCACCTTAAAAAGGAACTACTTAGAAAAATAAGAAAAGATTAAGGAAAAGGGAAAGAAAATAAAAAGAATGCCTAATCTGTTGAATGCCTTGCTGTTTTTCTTGATAAAAATCAATCACATCTCTTTCCTCTATTCCCAGTGCTTTGGGGCTGGGTTATCAGAAATCCATTGACCTTCAAGGAGAAACCCAAGTCAGTCCCTCAGAACCTCTAATGTGGGTACTATGATTCTTGCTGTGCTTGTCCTCCTCACCTTGAAGCGACCCTTGCTACTGTCCTTGCAATGACTCCGAGCTTAACGTATCTTCCCTTCCTACCCACCAATTCTCCAGGTGAAAGTTCGACTTCTGGTCAGGTGTGGGGACTGTGGCTTGTCCCCATCGAGTCCTGGCAGAAGCAACCCCTGGAAGACAGAATCCTGTAGTGGAGTTACACATCTTCGCTGTTCCCACTGCACTACCCCTGGCACGCCGTCTTTTCTTGTAGAGCCTGGAGTCTTTTCAGGAAGTAGCGAGGGTTGAGAATTATCAAATTATGCAGAGGGCTGTGTTCAGGCTGCATGGCTTAGATGTTAGGGGGAAGACTCTGAAACCACACACACTAGGTTTAAATTCCACATCTGCCATTTGCAAACAGCGTGGCCTTATGCAAGTCCAGTCACCTCTTTAAGACTTAGTTTTGTCATCTGCCAAATGGGGGTAAAAAGGTTGACTTCTTCACAAAGCTGTGGGGAAGAGTAATGAATTAAAGTGTGCAAATACAACATGGTCCCTTGCACATGATAAATGCTAAATATATTCTTGCTGCCATTGTGATCATTGACACTAGGGAATAAGAGAGGAATTTAAGACCTGGGTGTTGTCCTGAACGAATGTACAGCCTTCAGTCACACACAGATGTGGAAAACACACAAATTCATGCAACGATTAGAGAGCATTACAGAGCAATGTGCTAGAAGAGAAAGCTCTGGAAGCTAATGTGATTTATTTAAAAGGATATTAGTGTGAATGGCCTAATAGAGGAAACTCGGTTGCAAAACTAGGACTTGAGTGGGGTCCTAAATGAGAAGGAAAGTTTGATAGGTGGACAGAGGAGAAAAGAGTGTTCTGGTATTAGGCATGTGGGAGTAAGCATAGACTATGTAGGGGACCCAAGAAATGTGGCCAGAAAAACCAGCTGGGGCTTACAACTGGGAAATGTATCATGGCTAACACATGGTAACTGCTTCAGATACACTTGTGGATGAAAGAAGGAAGACGTTTCTGGATGTGTAGCATGAGAACAGATGATGCAGGGACTTGGGTATGAGATGAGATGTTTGAGCCCATTGTACAGCAAAAGGCAAGATAAGAAAATACATTGTAAGAGTACTATTCTAAAGAGGCCACCATGACAAACTGTAGAAAAAAGTACTTGGAAGTAGAGAGAACAGTTATGAAGCTATGCTGATAATGAGGATTCCAAGGGCTGAAGCTCTAGTGGGGTGGGGCTGTGGGAACAGCTAGAGGGAAGAGTATCAATAGGACACCTGAAAATAGCTCTCTCCCCCATCACTTTCTATCCCCTCATCCTGTCTTACTGCTTTTGAAACACTTTCCACGACCTGCCTTCCTTTGTTGATTTATGTGTTTCTGTGTTTATTTTCCACCTCCTCCCCTGGAATGTAAGCTCTGGAGAACAGCGAACTTGCTGCTCCTAGAATATGGCCTGCTGTGTCATTGTGTCAGAGGGATATGGGGGAGGAAGCCCTTTTAAGCAACTGGTTGTCATAGGACGGCAGTGTGGGCCAACAGAAGCAGGGAAGTCAGGACCAGCACATTTGAGAAGAAACGAAGACCACATCCATGCATCTACACATCCTTTCAACCGTAACACTCACTGAGTGCTTATGTGGAAGCCATGCAGGCCCGTTGTTAAGGCTCAGACTCTGACATTGGGTGGCTTGCGTTTTGGGCTCCACCACTTTCTGCCTGGGAAGGAAATTTGGGCAAGTGACTCTCTGAGTCTGAATTTCCTCATCTCTACAATGGTTAAAGATAAACCCCATCTCGCAGTCTTGATGAAAACTAACTGAGATCTAGATGGTGAGCTCCTAGTACAGTGCTTGGTATTACTAAGGACCCAATCATAGCAGCTCTTGTTATTATCATGTGGCAGCCATTGTGCCGCCGTGTGAGGTGGCAGTGAGGCTCAGCAATGCGGATATTTTAGAAGCTGTCGGATATCTGGGCTTGATGTTTAAATGAGACATGAGAGCAAATTTGCTTTGATTTCATTCCCTGTTGACTTGGGTTTCTACTGCTGGCTATGTAACAGTGAAAGGAAGCTGTCTCCAAAGATATTTCAGATCTCTTTTCTGCAAGGGACTCATGATAACAAAGGAAATTACAATCAAGAAATGAGACCTGGTATATAGTTCTTCCAGAAGGAATAATGAAATGAGTAGGAAACTGCTTTTCTTTTTTCTTTTCTTTTTTTTTTTTTTGTAACTGAAATAATGCTAGAAAATAGATGGTGAGATAATTTCAAAGTCAAGTGCTTATTGGTGTTTTCTTGTTTATATAAACTGGAGTATTTAAATTTCAGGTACTTTTATGCAGGTACGGTGTTACGAGTACCTGTGCTAGACAGCAGGTAAAGCTACATAACAAAGCTCCTGATATCTGGTAGAATAACAAAAACAATGAGCATTAATAGCAACCCAGGATACTTTTCTGCTATGAAGATTTTTAAAAGTATTTCTGATATGAAAGAAATAAAGAGAGTTTCACTGCCTATTAACATGTCTTATCCAATATCTTGCTTAGGGGTTATTTTATTTTATTTTTTACTAATGGCTTGTTTTTAAAAAGTAAACTTTATGGGGCACCTGGGTGGCTCGGATGGTTAAGTGCCCACCTTCAGCTCAAGTCACGATCTTCGGGTCCTGGGATCGAGCCCCACATCGGGCTCCTGGCTCAGCAGGGAGTCTGCTTCTCCCTCTCCCTCTGCCTCTCCCACTGCTCATGCTCTCTCTCTCTCTGTATCTCTCTGTCTCAAATGAATAAATAAAATCTTAAAAAAAAAAGTAAAAAGTAACCTTTAGGGAACAGGGAGCAGATTAACTGGAACAATAACAATGGAATATTGAGACTAAAAAGAAACTTTGAGGATAATTTTAATCTTGTTATTCTGCAGATAATGAAACCAAGACTAAAAGGGATTTCCTCAGGGCCGCACAGACTCTGGGTGGCAGAGTTTGGTCTAGAACCCAAGCCTCCTGACTCCTAAACCAGATCCCTTTCCCGTTTACCAAGTTGGTGGCCTATGGTAAAGGGGCAAATGTCCAACTAGGGGATGCATTAAAATAATAGGGCAAGTGATCGTCAATATTCCACCACAATTTCTGTGATCTACATTTATCCGATCTAATCTCATTTGTCCCAAACCCAGTGTAGCTACTGACCTATGCTAGGGACTCTGGACTCAACATGGACTCTGTATCTCGGCAAACGGTACTACCATCTACCCTCTTGGCCAAGCAGGAAACTGAGCATCATAATGATTTCTCTCTCTCCTCCCAGAACCAACTCTTCACTGAAAGTCATTGTCCTTCCCTCCACAGTACTCCTTGAGTCCTTCCACCTCTCTCTGTCTCCACTCCCTCCACCCCTGAGAAAGCCACCACCGTCTCTCACCTGCAACACTGCTATAGCCCCTAAGTCATCTCCCCTTTCCTCTCCTTGTCTCCTCCCACCTTCCTGCTCAGTCTAGTCTTCACATGTGTTAAAAGCAATCACCCTAAAATCAAATCTGGTTATATCATGGTCCTGTTTATTATTCATCAATTGTTCCCATCACCCTCAAAATAAAACCCAAGCTCCTTTCACTTGAAACACAAGTGCTGCAAAAACTAGCCCCTGATTATCTTCCCAGGCTCATTTATCCCTTTATTATCTCCCCTAAAGCCTCTTCTCCGTGTTAAGTCTATGCTCTAGCCATGTTGTAGTTTGATTTTTTCAAATGTACTAAGCTCTCAACATCTGCGTCCTTGTATGTGCTATTTTCTCTGCCTTGAACACTTTCCCCTTATATCTTAGCCTGATTGATTCTAATCATCCTTTCGACCTATCTAGATATCATGCAGATATCACGTCTTCCAAACAATCTTCCCTGACCAACCACCCCCTCCACCTATCTGGAGAGACTCCTCTTCTCTACTCCAAGAGCAAGCTGAATGTCCCCATTACAGCATTAGTCACCTCTGATTGTAACCATGTATCTTTTGTTCTCCTTTATTAGCATATTAGTTCCGTGGGGGATGGAAATCATGTCCAACTCCTATGTAGAATCCTCACTACCTATTGTAATTCCTGGCACATAACCATGAATAGTTGGTGAATGAATGAATTTATGAAGAAAAGGAGCTGCTTTTCATTTTCTAAAATTCCTCATGGCATTAAGGGAGATTGAGTTGAGTGTGAGGGTGGGTGAGGAATGGTTCAGAAAGAAACAATCCAGCTTGGAGTTGGGGAGGAGGCAGAGCATCATTCCCCACCCCCTTGGAATTCTGGTAAAGAACTGGGCTGGGGACAAAAGAGAAGGGGATGCTTGCTGGGTTAAACATCAACTTGCAGTTCTATCAAGTAAGACTCTGAAACCAGTGTGAGTCTCCTTATTAGAGACTGCTTATACTACCTAATGATTCAGGCTTAGTTTGTTTAAAATTTTCTGTAATATTTTAAGAATATTTTTAAAAATGACTCTTTTGCTTAGAATTCCAGGAAATTGGAGAGGCAATCATTTGGTCAAGGGGAAATGCTTATGTAACCAGTAGATGGGTACTGGTGGGCATGGGCATCAGAGAAGAGAAACATGTTTATCAAATGACTTTATACAGAAAGTGGTATCCTGAGTGCTTGATGGCTGAGGAACTTCAACTGAGAGGAAGAATTTCACATCAGTTTAAATTGTCATCATTAGTTGTTAAGACAAGGAATAGTAACCTCTGTTAGCTGATTATTTTTAGAGCTTATCTATGTGTATTTTAATAAAATTAAAGCAAAATTAGTATACGGTGATATATATCTTTAACCATGCGAGTTTGTTTTGTAATGATCATTTTCAGATTTCTGAAAGTAAGCCAGGAACATTTTTTAAGTGGGTTATTGCCACATAAAAATCACGTCATTGCCTCAGTTCCCCTAAGAATTTTCTTAAGCTATTTTCTGAAGGCAAAACCAAGGTCTTAATAGGTTTTAACTGATAGAGTAGGAGTTATTTGGACATTTGAATGTGTCATTACTTAAACAAGTTAATCAAATTTATACACATGTCTACAGACTTGTATTCTAGAGGGCTTCCATGATATCTTTAAATGTTCTAGCTTTCACGATTTTTCTTTTGCTGCGTGGATAAAATTATTTGCAACAGCACAGTTTTATTGGTTCCAATGTATTACCAGGCATTCACTCTCTACATGTTCCAGCCAAAACATGTTTGTGCAAATGAAGATTCTCTTTCAAGACAGGAGATGAAATCCAGCTCCAGCGGTTTCCCATGAAGCTAATACAGTTTCTTCTGCCATTTTGGTTGGAGCCCAACTATATTTAACTCAATGTTTGGTCTCTCATTCTGGTGATTTTCCTCATTTTTCATAATTTACCTACTGCTGTCAAGAACAATCATTGTCTTCCCCGAGAGACTAGTAAATACTCTTTTAAGCCAATGGGTTTATAAAAGGTGCAATCCAATGATTCAATTCATTTGGGCAGATTCATCAAATGCTTCATAAATACAAAACATAGACGTTTTCAGGGATGCAAAGAGAACAATCCTTGACCTGGAGCAATTTGAAGTCAAATTATGGACAAACAGGAAACATTTACACAGATAAAGTTATTTTTCCTTGCTCCTAAGTGAATATAGTCTATAAGATATAAAACTCTTATACTAGGGGCACCTAGGTGGCTCAGTCAGTTTAAGCATCTGACTCTTTGTTAGCTCAGGTCATAATCTCAGGGTTGTGAGATGGAGCCCTGCATTGGGATCCCTACTCAGTGGGGAGTCTGCTTGAGATTCTGTTTCTCCCTCGCCCTTGGCCCCTCCCCCACATTCTCTCTCTGTCTCGCTCTAAAATAAGTAAATCTTAAAAAAACAACCAACAACATCAACCCAAAACCCTTATACTAAACTCCTGTTGAAGGAATATGTGATTGCACTCAAAACCAACTGTGAAACGGTTTCTACAGAATAATTGGAAATGAGTGGTTTTGCGCCCACTCTTCATGCTCCATTGGAAGAGAGCTAGTGCTATAGATAGACATTTTTTATAACTTATTCCAGAGAAAGCAAGGTTGCTGTGTCAACTTCACACATCTATTTGCTTTAGAAGCTAGTCCATTCTGGACTAAGAAACTTTCTAGCTAATCGGGCCAATGGAGTTTAGGGAATCCAGAATTCTGGAGGAAAAGCATACAAGAATTGGGCCGTTTGGACTTGGGGTTGTCATATAAAGCCTCAAAGGGACAAAAGAAGTAGAAGTGGCTGCTTTGTCTCAGGGGGACTAAAATATTGTGTTTATTATGTATGTATGTATGTATGTATGTATTTTTGGGCAATGTTGGGGGAGGCCATTGAAGTCTTTACTAAATTGGCCCCGCAAGTTTTAAATGATAGCTGGCAAAGCCTGTCCTTATGAGCAGTGAAATGGGTCTGTTGAGAAAAGCTGCCCTCCAAAATACGATGGCCTCGGACACCATCCGGGGCTTGCGAGGAGGCCCTGAGCCGCTCTACACACAGAATGGATGTGCATACCTGATGAGGGTGCTAATGTGTCATCTTAATTAAATCACAATGAGGACACAAGCGAACGCCCCGAGCCATCTGACCCCTAGCCTAGGGGACTTAATAAATTAGTGGTTCAGATGATGGGGCTCTTGTTGGAAAAATAATGTTCCCTCATTTTGGGAGTTATGTTACTCTGTCTTTTCTCTTACACGTGCCTGTACTGGTGCTGTGGCGTCTGCCGCTGATGCTGCCAGATACCCGCCGCACGAGCCACCGCCCCGAGCTGACAAAACGGCTTGCTGGCCGCTCAGGACGCACTGGGGATGGTGTGAGTGTGACGTCGGAAGAGCGGGCTGAGGCCTGGAGTTGCAGAGGAGGTCACGGAGCGGCCGTGACCTTCCGCTGACCTGCAAGCCGAACCCAGCGATTGGAGGCTCCTCCCTCCTTCCCTTGTCCTTGCGATGTACGTTCTGTCCACCGTTCCTGGAGTGGGAGCCGCTTCCAAGGACACAGCCTCGAGAGAGCAGCGTGTTGCTGGGACCGTCTGGACGGTACGTGGAACTGAACCCCGTCACTTCAGGCCTCTGTATAAACGTCGAAGAGTCTAGCAGCGGGTGCGGGGATCTACTCGTCTTGCGGCGGCTCAAGATAAACCTCGTAAGTCAGTGCCCTTGCTTATTAAAACGGCCATCTACCGAGGTGGAGGGGCCTCTTTCCTCGGTTTCTTCTTGCCCGTCTCATAGGGGGTCAGTTTTGAACCGACAGGCAAAATGCAATTTGAATCATTTATATTAACTTCTTTTCATCTTGCCGTGTTGAAAATTGACCGTTCTGGAGTAGTATGCTACCTTTAAGAACTCAGTAAGGTGCGTGCTATGGTCCCGTTGACTTCCAAGAAACTATTTAGAAAAGAAAGCAAATAGTAAAAGACTTATACATCTAAATCTAAATGTAATTCTAAACTTAATCTACATCCGTGTAAATTGTACAGCCATGTATTCGTAGTTGGTATAAAAAACTCATAACCGTGGGAATTTTTTAACCATAGATTGCTCTTTGTACGCAGATTTTCGATGACATACAAACATGTTTTGAAAAAACACTTCAGATTCTCAATTTTTAAATATAACACTGATAGGTGAAATACGGAAGAAAGCAAAACCCTTGCACTGGAGACTTAAGGTCAGCAGTGACACCCAGGAACGGTCGTGTGGGAGACCGATTGATTGCCACGGCCTCGTTGTGGCAAAGTATAGTCCCCCGCCCCTGGACTGTGGAAGTTGTTTCAGCCGAGGGGGTGTTAGTACCTATGATACAAGCATGGGTTTTGGATGTGCTCGCGTGACTGGGTTGGCCTTTCCGTACTCGGTGATCCTTGGGGAGGACAGCACACCTCGTGTCGCCACTGCTGCTTTAGCCTGAGTCCCAGATTGAGAAATAAGGAGCTGACCACCTGACCTGGGCAGCTGCTGATCCGAGGGGATGAGAGACGCACGGAGTAGATCTGAACTTAACCTGCGGTCCATCCCACGGGCATCCAACCCGCTGCTGCTGAACGTGAGGATAATGATGTGCGTTAAGTCCGTGACATTTAGGGAGGTTTGTGATTCCACATTATTGTCAGTAACTGACTACCCAGATGATTTCTAGAAGGTGTGTTTCTAACTCCATGTACGTATACGACTATGAAAATTTCTAAAAAAATTCCTTTCCATACGCGTCTTCGACGGTATTTTTGCAACGCGACTTGGATATTTAGTGGTTTTTAACTAAGAATGCCTTTTCTCTGTTTTGGAAAAACCGAACCGGTTAAAAAATAGAAGCATGTTCTGAGTGACTTCTAGAGGTAATAGGTATTACTTTCTGTCTTCAAAAAATCTAAGTGCTGACCATAAATTGTGCAGTTGGAATCGGGGAATTTGATACAGGCACTCTGAGATGGTGCAGAAAGTGAATTATGCACGAAGCTCGAAGTTTTCGGGAAAGCTCTGCTGCCTTAACATTTTTTTCTCCTAAGTTTGAGCAAACTTTTCACTCATAAGCTTTCTAATTTTCCGAGTAGAAAAAAAAAATCCTATCACAAAGAATGCAAGTGTGAGGAGTAGTTAGTTCCAAACTGCCTGCTGCTTTTCAGCTAGGATTGTGTGCCGTTTATGTCAAAACACTTCAGCGGAGAAATACAAATACAGACTAATGTTTGACTTCTTTTGTTGTGTTGAACTGGAGCCAGCAAAAGTATTTATATATAAATCCACTTGTGAAATGCATAACCCTCTCAATGTGACTTATATGTTTAAGGCTTAAAGAGAATTCAGGTTGATTGACAGAAGCTACTGCTCTTACAATGTCAAAATGTTTGACTCTGCTTATGTGGAAACTTCTCAATTCTTTCTTTTCACGGAGGCATGTTTACCTTCTAATTAAGCGCTACCGCATCAGCAGGCAACATTTATTCGCCCTACTGTGTGTCTCGTAAAGCATAAGCCTCAACGCACCCAACCTTAGGTCTTCTCTTTAGAAACTTGAGGGAAACGGATCCCCTCAAGCCCCAAGTAGATGCCAAAAATATCTAGCGAGACATTGCCTGAGGGCAAAATAGATAGCTTTGCTGTTTTCCACACTTGAACATAATGTAGGTATGAAAGAGAGCCCTGTCATACGGAGTCAGATCTTTCCCTTCCCTCTCTAACGGTAATACTCCACAAAACCCTGTTTTCTCCTCCTTAGTTCTGTGAGGAGCCAAGTCATGCTTCTCGAATCTATGATTTAGATGCGCTTCTGAGGATGGAACTAACACAAAGGAGCACCAGCGCCTCACGTGCCTGAGACACTGTGTTGGGAGGTCATGTCTCCATTTTTCAAAAGCTGCTTCCTTCTATTTCGTGGAACTCTAGTACCTTGTTTAAATTTTTATTGCATTCCCACATAGTGTTATGCATAAGTATATAAGAAATGCCACAACAGATTAGGCCAGCGGCCCATCTCGCCTGCCTCCGAGGGACATTTCGTGGGGAGCTAAGGTTGTCTTTCTTGACGTTACTCTGAAAACATTAGGGATCGACTGTACACATTCCTCGTGCCCTTTAATATTCCATTATAGAACCAGCATCTGAGAATTTTCCTAAACCTTTTAAAACTTATTTATAGTTTCACCCTTGGTTATTCTTTTGGGACAACAAGACCACTGCGTAATTTGTATTAAAAAAAAATCGCCTTCCTCAAGTTTTAAGAGTTGGTTCCTGAGGCCTTCACATTTTGAGATTTGATGAGTAAGTCCCTGTTTAAGGAACTTATATCTTCACAATTTCCTAGAATCTGGTTATGTGGTAGGCTGCTTCCGAAGTGGTTCCCAATGATTCCCCACATGCCGTTATTTACACCCTGGTGCAATTCCCTTCCCTTCTGCCTTGGCTGGACCTACTGAGTAGCTTCTAATGAATAGCATATGACAGATGTGACGAAATAGAGATTTCAAGATTATGTTGTAAAAGACTGTGACTTCCATCTTGCTTGTACTCTCTCTGACTCTTTCCATGTGCTTGCTCTGAAGAAGCAAACTGCCATGTTGCATGTGGCTCTGTGGAGGGGTCTACAGGCAAGGACTGGAGGGCAACCTCTGGCCAGCAGTCAGCAAGGACTTGAGGACCTGAGTCCAACAGCCCGTGAGGAACTGGATCCCACCAGCAGTCATGCAGTGGCCTTGGAAGCTGATTCTTCCCTCACTGACCATCTGATGAGGCAGCAGACCCAACAGACACCTTGGCTACAGCCTTGTAAGAGACAGCCTGACTCACAACTAAACACGGCCTGTGAAGGTCCTTGTCTCCATTTGTCTTGATTATATCTTTGACACAGTCCTGCTGTAAGATCCTAATAGTTTGCCATATTGGTCCTGCAAAAATATTTTTAGCTTGGTGATTCTAAGATGTCTTTCCCCTTTCAGATCATTTAAGTGACTTAAAAAAAATGTAAGCATGATTCTAGAAAATTTTGATATCGCAGGTGTATCACTTAGTTATTTCTGTGTAACAGACCATCTTGAACTTAGTAGCTTAAAACAATAATTATTTATCTAGCTCCCGGTTCTGTGGATTGGCAGTTTAGGTTGGGCTCAGCTGGGTAGTTGTAGTCTCAGCGGGACTCCTTCAGTATCTGCCATCAATGGCGGGTCGTCCAGCAGGCTTTGCTGATCTTGGATAGACTCTCTCATATCTCTGAGACCTCAGCTGGGATTGGCCAACTGCCTCAGTGGTGTTCCATGTGATGACGGTCCAGCAGGCTACCCCAGGCTCTTCACATGGCAGTCCCAAGAAAATAAACAGAAGCAAGGCCTCTTGAGTCCTAGGCTTATAATGGAAACATCTGTCACTCCCGAATTCTATTGGCCGAAGTAAGTCACAAGGCCAGCCCAGACTCGTGGGGTGGGAAACACATTCCACCCCTTGCTGGGAGGAAATGTAAAGCCAGTTGCAGAGAGCATGAGGACAGGGGGAATGAATAATTGTGGCTATTTGTGCAGTCCACCCAGTGGACATAATTTAACATAGAGTGTCCTCCTTCCACAACAAACAATGTTGTTACACTAAGTAGTACGAGTTGTTACCGATGTTACACTACCAATGTTGGGCTCTCATTCCAATTTTGCAGCTCTCCTTCTGTGTCACTTGGTGCCAGTTTACTTATCTGTACAGTGAGGCTGTTGATGGGCCCTGACCTATAGGCCACTGTGAAGATTTCATGAATTAATACACGTGATGACCTTGGGCCTCAAAAATGCTCAAAAATTACTTGCTGTTATTATCAAGACGATGTTGCTTTATAACAATTATTTACTTTCACGTTTATTTTTCTGCTAGACTTAGACTCATTGAGGAGGGACCTTCGTGCCTTTACTCCCCCTTCAAGAGTGACTGAGCACGAACTGTATGCCAGGAGCTAGGAGCTGGGGAATAACTGGCCCCCAGGGGGACGTAAGCCCACGACTGTGTTATTTTAGCAGCATGGATGTTCATTTCTGTGTCTTACTTCCCTAAACTCATATCTTTGGCTTTTGTTGTTGTTGTTTATTTATTGAAAAAATGGTTGCTGTTGTCATGCTTTAAATCTTTGGACTATTATCAAGCATCTTTGGGGATCTCAGTTATCATCACTGGTAATCCTGTGTTTATCTTTTTGTTACTCCAGCCTCACAAGTTTCAGTAAGGCTTTGACTTTTGTTTCTCTATTTTTCAAGAACTCTGTTTAATTCTTTTTGTTTCTGTGTGTGCGGTGGAAATTGAATACATTTAGAGGGAGCTTATGTTCATTTAGCCCAACGGTAGTGCCATTCATCTGTTGGTTCTCCTGGCACAGGGGGGTGGTGTGCATCCAGAGTTGTCAGATGGATTCTTTAGGTCATTTTCGGGGGGCAGCAGAGCCACTTGGTGCCTTGGTTTTCTCATTTGCCTATTGGGAATAATGCTAACCACCCCACTTGCCTATGGAGTTGCAGCGAAAGCGAATTATAGAATAGAAACAAGAGGGGGCGCCTGGGTGGCTCAGTCAGTGAAGCGGCTAACTCTTGATTTTGGCTCAGGTCATGATCTCAGGGTTGTGAGATCGACCCTGCATTGAGCCCCGCACTGGGGTCCAGGCTCCGTGCAGAGTCTGCTTGAGATTCTTTTTCTCCCTCTCCTTTTGCCCCTCCCCCTTTTCTAAATAAATAAATAAAATCTTAAAAAAAAAAGAATAGAAACAAAAGAATTTAAGCAATGTTTTCATAATATCAGTAATGGGAAGGATGTCACCTTTATCGAGGCGCAAGAGGAGCTAGACCAGTGGAGGATAGAAATGGGGAAAGACCCAATAAATTCTAGGCACCAAAGGGAACTTGTATTGGTCTAAAGATTTTTGAAAAATAAGGATAAAATCTTACTTAATATAATGGCTCCATTCCTTTTTCATCTTTCCCAACTTTTTTTTTTTTGCACTTCTTGAATCTAAATCAAGGCTGAACACAAAAGCTTCTGTATGATGTAAAATCACTGTTGTAGCAACTATAAAATGTTGCTTGTACTTCATTTCCGTAAGTACAATGTGTTCTGCCTCACTTTTATTTTACTCTATTAGGTATGCAGCCTATTTGCCAGGGTGAGTTATCTCCTCTTAGAGTTTGGTTATATACCTAGTCTATTTTGTAAACAGAATTTCCATTAAAAATGAATTACTTTTCCTTAGAGCTTATTGATGGGGCTGACACATCGCTAAATTTCCTTTCTGAGCCAAGATTTGTCACCTTGATCAAAAGTTGGCAAAATGCAGTTTGTGATCATTCAAAAGGTACAACTGGTGGGTGCCCTACAGAACATTTTCTTAGTGGCACACTTGCCCTTGATTTTGTCTTTAAAGCAATTAACCAGCAGGAACAAAGAAATAGCAGCCCTGCACTATGATTCCTCATATAGTCTTGGCATTCACCAGAAACACTTTTCTTCATTTAGAAAGAAGTGTTCTTCTGACAGACAGTCTGGAACAAAGTGTGCGTACACACATACAATGAGTCAAGAGTTGGATTGCAAAAACATGAGACCCCAAACAGTAAGCTAAAAATGTGATATCGGATGCTTGGCAGAGAGATGATATTGTAAGCCTTCCGAAACCCAGCCCGCGACACAATCAGGCATCACTGCTATTAGCAATCCTTCCCCAATATCTCCGGAAAAGGAGGGAAGAGAAAAGCCTTGGTTTGGTGAGATCCTCTGTCTGCTTCTTTCAGTTTTACCAATAAAATGTTGTTTAAAAGGTTTCTTTTTTTCCTGATTACAAAAGTAATCCATGCTCAGAGTGAAAAAAAAAAAATCAGAAAATTAGTTGTGAGAATCGAATTGGGAAGAATTTAGGACGATGTCCCCTCCAACCATAGTTGGTAGTTTTTATTTCTAAGTTTGGTTGCAGATTGTTTGTGGTTCAAAGTATTTAATTATTTGAGGCTTCTAAGGGTCGTCAATGGGGGAATGAGATAAGGTAATTCCTATGACCTCTAAGGAAACAAAGGAATTTCTTGGTTGAGTATTTGCCCCATTGTTCTGAACTAATTAGCATTTACAGTATCCTAAGCTTCATTTTTCATGGCAATTCCCACACAAACATGCCTCCTCTCAGTTTCTCAAAATGAAATAACATTAGGGAGAGAAGCCATATGAAATAGGTATGGGAAAAAGCAAATGTTCTGAGATGAGTTTAGAAGGTTTGTTTTCACAGAAATGAGGGAGGTCAAGATCAATAAGGCTTGGACTGAACATTTTGATTTGTGGGAGCAAAGAAACGCTTTTATTTATTTATTTTTTCAACTGTCGAACGTCAGTAAATGATGAGTAGTTTCCTGAAACAGAATAAAGCCGTGCTAAGTTGAGAGCAGGTCTATAAAATAAAGAGCCTCATGGGAAACAAGGAAAGAAAACCATCTTCGTAACTGTGCTCCTCATAAAAAGAGAAGAGAGTAAACAATAATGATTATTCGCTGATGGGTGAGAGATGATAATGGCTGAATCCACCATTAGGTGCTCAGCTAGAGAGCATCCCGGGCCAGGGGAAGTGCAAGCCACAGACAAGACGGGGGGGGCTGTGACAATTAGTCGGAGAGTCACTCAGCACAGCTCACAGGCTGCCCATCTCCCCAAAGGGTGAGGGCTTGGAAGGGGCAAGGCCAGAGGCATCCCTGCTTTAACAGCTTGAGCAGAGGGGTAGGAACCAAAGGTGCTGTCAATAAGCATTCACTTTCTGTTTGGGCCCCTCTCAGGGCTTTGGAGAAAGTCATTTTATATCTCCATCTGCACGTGTTTTTCTATGTGCATCGCAAAGTTCCAGCAAGTGTTTTGATCCCTGCTGGCCGTGTCAGCATCCATAAAGGGTTTATTCATATAGCGATAGTACTACTACTAGTAGTAATAACAGCACTAAGTAATAGCTAATATTAGAGCGAGATCACCATGTGCCAGACATTCTAACGCTTTACACAGATTATTTAATCCCAATACACGCTGTGAGGCAGGGACTATTCTTATTCATTTTATGGGTGAGGGGACTGAAACTTGAAGAGGTCCCCGAATTTCCCAATGTTATTGGAAATGTCACTGGAAGTAGGTGGGAAATCCATGGAGGGGAAGCTGGGCCACGTGGTTCCAGGCCCTGCACGGCACTGCGTACCTGGGAAATAAATCATGACCATTTACTGTGTTTCCCACACTCCCAGGTAGGACTGAGTAGTCTATGTGGATTGTCTCACTTACTGATACAAAGCTGTTGAGGGAGACAAGTATAATGCATGATGCAGGTGAGGGACTGAGGCTTAGATCGCTTCAGTAGCTCACTGTGTCAGGTTAGCAGGTCAGGGTGGTTCCCTGCTTGACCGAGGTCTGATGAAACCCCAGAGCTGCGCCCGGAATCCTTGTTCTGTAATGCCCAATGTATACTCTTTTTTTGTTTTGTTTTGTTTTTTTATTTTAAAAATTTTATTTATTTATTTGACAGAGAGAGATAGAGACAGCCACCGAGAGAGGGAACACAGCAGGGGGAGTGGGAGAGGAAGAAGCAGGCTCATAGCAGAAGAGCCTGATGTGGGGCTCGATCCGAAGACTCTGGGATCACTCCCTGAGCCGAAGGCAGATGCTTAACGACTGAGCCACCCAGGTGCCCCCAAACGTATACTCTTTTTATTCATGTGCTGGAGAGCCTTTGGAAAACGATACACTTTTCTCTTCTGCTTATTTTTCTTCCTTTTTTTTTCTTTTTTAAACCATGACTGTATTTTACAATCTATTTTCTCTTTAAAAACTGTACCTTTTTTGGACTACCAAAGGAAAGACCTCATTGGGTGAGAGGCTTATTAAAAACCCTCAGTCTTAAGGAGATGGGAACCCCTGAATGCTCTCACGCTTCCCTTGTGAGCACAAACTGAAAGCATACTAAATTTTGCTATTTGGTACTTGACAGTGACCACCGCTTAATGCTTTTTCGGCATGTTAGAACCCCCGCGGTGCCTCTAAATTGTGCAGGAGTACTCCTTGGGGAGAAATGTCTTTCTGACCCCAGCTTGCAATCAATTAACACCATGAAGCATGGGAATTTATAGCCCTTACTTTTTATTTTCTCAGCGAGAGAGAATCTGGAAGACACCAACACTGTATTGGGGTAAAGGAAGGCAATCCGATCTGTTGTTTCACGGATGTCTCCTTGACCTGTATTGTAAGGTCATCGACGAGTGACAGTCTCAGCAATCTTCCAAGTGAACGCAGTGTGGCTTTTTTGTTGTTGTTCTGTTTTTTTTAAACAAACTTCCAATGTCTAACTTTTTAATTCTTGCCATAACACCAGCTGGCTCGTAATTAACCGCTGGCATCATCAATATCTCGTCAAAGTTAATGAGTTTTTAACATAATTTTTAACTGCTCTGAAGAGGTTACAGAATTAAAAGAACAAGAATAATGTATATATTTATTCACAGACAAACAGAGAGATGAAAGATAAGGATCTGGTTCTAAGACCGCTGGGCAAGGAATTTGGGACAACTACCCGAGCCTTCCCGGTGAATCCAGTGGTCAGGATTGAAGGGATTTACGGGGCTGGGCGGTCTCACACGTCCCTTGTACCTGCGAAGAACTAATTTACCTTTTTTTTGAAATTGCTTAGGCTGAACAACAATTCAGATACAAAGCAATACATGCTTAGGATATTGTTATTGTTTTTCTTTCTCTTTCTTTGGCCCTCGGACTCAGAATTCACTTAAACACAGTTCGAATTTCCTGGCACACTGTTATTATTGGGAGAGCAAGCTCCTTCTCTTTCCTTCTTTCATTATTCCCCCCTTTCGTCCCCCCTCTCCTGCCTTTCTCTCTCTCTCTCCCTCCCTCCCTCACTTCCTTTTTTTCCCATTCCCCCCTCTGTTTCCCTCACCCACCCATAGTCAACCATTTTTAAATGATTCACCTGTATCCTTTTATTTATATATGTTCTTAAAAAGCATGTTACTTTTGCACATGGGTTTTTAATTTACATGAATGATATTGTGTTATGTTGATCTCATTCACTTTTTCTCTTTATGTTCAACACTGGTTTTAATCTTTCCTTGTGCTTTTGTATATATCTGCCTAGTGATTTTAACTGCTATGTAATATTCCACATTGAACTTCCGTATCTCCTGGTGTTGGATACCAGGATTGCTTCCAGTTTCCCACCACCGTAGCAATGCTATCATGTATATTATCATGCATTCCCTTATTGACCTGTGTGGGAATGTCTCTGCAACACTCCCAGGAGTAGAACGCTGGGTCATAGGATATGACTACACTTAATTTGATTACACAACTATACAGCTGTCCAACAGGGCTGCATATTCTGATGAGCCCTGCATGAGAATTCCTTGAGCCACACATTGCCACATTTAGCATTATCCTGGTATCTAATTTTTACCAATTTGATGATGTAAAATGACATCCCATAGTTATAATTTGCCTTTCTGTAATTATTAATTAGTTTGACCTCTTTTTATGTGTTTATCAGACTCTGTTTTCTTTTTAAATAATTGCCTATTTATATCTTTTATCCACTTTTTTCTCTTGAAATCTGTGAAATTTTCTTGTTGGTTTGTAAGAGTTATAACAACTTTGTCCCCTTTTCCTTCTCCTCCTCTCCCTGTTCTCCTCCTCCTCCTTCACATGTTCTACATATTAGTTTCTTGACAGTTTTAGACATGCAACTATCTTCTCCCAGAGTGTTAACTTTCTCCATAATTTCCTTCCTCACATTGATACTCTCAATTTTGATGGGATTAAATTAATTAATTTTGGCTTGATGCACTAAAGGATAATTTTGAGGGATTTTTTTTTATGATTCTTTCCTCTCCTCCTCCATTAGAAAAAAAATCCCTAAGAAAAGATGATTCTGATGGAAGAAGGAATTATGAACCAACATGGCTAATTAAAAATATCATTCATTGTAAATTTATTGTTCATGTTTTTATCTAAAGAATTAAAGAATTAAAATGCCTTAGGTCAACAGTATGCAACATACCCTCTGAATACCATTTACATTTAATAATAATTACTTCTTAAAGTAATTCAGGACAACTCCATAATATGCAATTTATTCCTTTTTTCCCAAGCCCAATACATAAAACAGGGCAATTACAATTGCAATAATGGCTTCTAGATGGCTAGCAAATTGAAGTCTTTATCAGTTGTGAGATGAAAATTCACTGCTTTCAACCAGAAGAGTGCAATGCATAACATTTTAACTTCTACTTGGATGAAGTTTACTGACGTGGATTTCATCAATGACAAATCAACAAGGAGGCTGTTGTATCTTTCAGGAGCAAATGGGCAACAGGGAAGATGGATGGTCATTTGGAAGTGTATAATTATGTATTCTAGCTATCCTAAACTTTAATAAATAAGTCCTTAAATGTCATTCAGAGAAAGGTGGATCAATTGCTTGGCCACTTGTTCACCTGATTTATCATATTTTATAGTGGCATATTGAAGACTTTGTTGATGCAACAAAATTGTATTTCATGATGGAATTGAAGCCAGTTAGTCTTCACTGGAAGAGTGAACTGAGCATCTGAGCTTCATGTTATGATGGATGGTGGTTAAGCCAAGATATATTCTAGTTGTTCTAAATGAATTTATGAATTTCCCTTCAAATGCCATTGTCTTTCATGCCCACAATTTAAGCTCTGCAAATTAAAAAATGAGATGAGGACTTTATGAACACCCTTTATTCATTGAAAGACAGAAATGGGCGTGTCTGGGTGGCTCAGTCAGTTGAGTGTCTACCTTTGGCTCAGGTCATGATCCCAGGGTTCTGGGATTGAGCCCCACATTGGGCTCCCTGCTCAGTGGAGATTCTGCTTCTCCTTCTGTCTCTCCCCCTGGCTTCTGCTCTCTCTCTTTATTCTCTCTCTCTTGCTCTATCTCTCTCGCAATGAAATAAATAAAATCTTTAAAAGAAAGAAAGACTGAAGTGCATATAGTCTTCTCATGGGTAAGTCATTGTGATGGTTTCATTTGCATTGCTTTAACTCAAATATTTTTTAAAGGTGTAGGACCTCCCCATAGTTATTTCTCAGCCTGGTGACATTCTTGTGTGTGAATGAACTTCATAGTTGATGAGTTTCATGGAAATGGAAAGTGTTCACAGAGGAAAATGTCAAGCTAAACTTTTGATAGGAACTTTGGAGACAACAAGTATTAGGCTGCTAATTGTAGTAGAAAGATCATGTCTTTTCAAGAATCTTTAGAGGGCCCTTTGTTCAGCTCCTTCCTGTCCAAGGACATCGTGGTGGATGGTCTATAAATCAGCCATACCTGAGGCTGCTGCAGCGTTTGTTATTTCCAAATTTCGAACATGTGACTCATTATCAGCAGTACCTGATATTTCTCTAATGTTTATGAATTACAAAGCATGTTTTAGAAAATGATTTTCACATTTGAGTCTCCTTATAACTCTGTGAAACATGTATTATTAATCCCATTTTACAGATGGGGAAACTTGGCCAAGAAAACAGTGAATATATCTTTAACTTATGTTTACTGACTCGAATTTCCCTGACACCATTAGCCTGACTGATAAAATATTCTCCTTTCACAGATACTTCTGTATTTCTCATTTAGGAGTTGAAAGCAGAGGACAGTCGGCAAACTTTCTGTAAAGGTCTAGAAAGTAAATATTACAGGTGTTGTAGGCCATAAGGCCACAGCTCTGTTGCAGCCACCCACTTCTACCACTGTAGTGTGAAAGCAGCCATAGTCCATTCTTAAAATGAATGAGCATGTCTGTGTTCTGATAAAACTGTATTTGCAAAACCAGGCTGGACAGATT
This sequence comes from Ursus arctos, assembly GCF_023065955.2. Classification (NCBI taxonomy): domain Eukaryota; kingdom Metazoa; phylum Chordata; class Mammalia; order Carnivora; family Ursidae; genus Ursus; species Ursus arctos. The sequence goes on from NW_026622875.1 coordinate 33,928,571, forward strand.
TGGCCCCCGGGCTGTCGTTTGCTGACACCTGCTATAGAGTAATGAATCTTATAAACAGAGAAAGAGATTATGTATGTAACCCAGGCGTGTTTTAGCATTCCAGTTCCTCATAGGCCTCCCTTGCGTTTTCGTATTTATTTCATAGAAAGATGACATTGTACACCATGTCATGAGCATCCCTGTCACATTTAAACATTTCTTCTATTTCCCCACAGCAGCGGTTCCACCTTTCTCAGGCTCTCCTGTCTCTTCTTCTCTCTCTTGCTCACTCCTTTTTCTTTTTCTTTTTTTTTTTTTAAGTAGTCTCCATGCCCAGCATGGAGCCCAACTTGGGGCTTGAACTCAGGATGCTGAGCCGAGATCAAGAGTCAGACCCTTAACCAACTGAGCCACCCAGGTGCCTGCAGACCTTTCTTTCTGAAGTCTCTCTTGTCCCCTTCTGCTTGCCTCCACCTTCTTACACCTTTCTGTGGGTCTTTCTGAGTCATTTCTTGGTGCGGTTTAGCTATCAGCTTCCTCATTTGCATCCCCACCGATCATCTTCTCTCAGCACAAAGAGGGGATCTGGGAACTTATTCTCCTTTGCAGATAGAAGGATGATTATTAGGGGCGCCTGGGTGGCTCAGTCGTTAAGCGTCTGCCTTCGGCTCAGGGCGTGATCCTGGGGTTCTGGGATCGAGCCCGACATCGGGCTCCTCCGCTGGGAGCCTGCTTCTTCCTCTCCCACTCCCCCTGCTTGTGCTCCCTCTCTCACTGGCTGTCTCTGTCAATAAATAAATAAAATCTTTAAAAAAAAAAAAAGAAGGATGATTATTAATATCAATGTTTTCCCTGCTAAATATATGCAAAGTGCTGACCCTAGTGCTTGGCACATAGTTAATGTTCAAAAAATAACAATCATTTTTGCCTTAAGTACCTGAGTTTTGGAGGCTGTAAAGTACTGTGCAAACGTAAGCCATTGGCTATTGGTATGGCAATTAGGACTACAGAAACCTTTACACAACCCAGAGAGCCCAGAAGCCTTGGGGTTAGGATTTACTGAGGTGCTGGCTGTCATGGTCCCTCAGGGGGCTTCTGAGAATAATCTACATGTCTAGACTATGCTACTTTCCCCATAGAAAAGAAGTGTGTTGTATTATAATCCAAACACTGAAGCATTTTTGCTTAGAGACTTTGTGACTTGAAGAAAAAAGCCCTTCAGTTTGACAGCAAATCGTATTCAATAGGACCTGCTTCACGGAACTACATGTTTGCATTCACAATGAATAAAGAGCGTCAAACATATTTTCAGCCAGACAGTCATTTTGCAGAACAAGACTTTGTGGATGGCACTGAAAAATCCTGATGTTAAAATTTCATCCTAATTTTTATAGAGCTATCTTACGATAACATTATCACAATATTTTAAAGCAAATTGTCATGTGCAACGAATACCACAATGGAAATCACTTTCGCACATTTTTCAATCATTTCAAAGCATTCCCCCATCCTTGCACTCATTCACTCAAGCAAACATTTTTCACCTGTTTGGTATGTACCAGGTGCCAAGTAGTAAGACCTAGTTTAGGTTCTTAAGAAGTGCAATCCAGTGGGAGAAGCATTCACGTTATGAAACAGTCTTCAGTGGAGGTATCCACAAGAGGACCCTACAAGATAGAGTGCTCCTGCAACTGGATGGGTGCTGGGTATTCAAGGGGCTTCAATGTTTGAAAACAATTTTGAGGTGGTTTATGGAGCACAATATGGTAAAAACTAAGTAGTCAGGAAACTGGGACTAAGGAGAAATTGGGTAAGGAAAGTCCATTGAACTAAATGGAAGGTTAATGAACAAACTGCATGCCATGAATTATGCATTTATTAGAGATGAACTATAGATTTGGCTCTGAGCTTCCTACCAGTCAAAGTGAAGGGGAAAATATGATCCTTTCCATGATCAAAGTAACTGTAAGACAAAAACAGATGAGCTATGCCTACAGAAATGTATCTTGTGATTTCTCCTAATTGACACCCAGTCCTTATTGTCCCTACCTAAACTAAATAAGTCTCACATAAGGTCCCATTTTCTGCTTACTCCAAAAATGACATTTATAGTGTCTAGAGAAATCAATATTCTGATTCTCTTTCAAGAAATCCTCCGTGTGTCTTATTTCTCTCAGCTGAGCTTTTGTGAGTAAATGGCATCAAAAATTTGAATTTAACCTAATCTGAAGGAGACTGCTTTAAACTAGCAGAGACTGAGTAGTCCTTAATTGGCAAAATCAACTTCCCTTCTACTTGTTATGGACTGAATATTTGTGTGTGCCTTCCCCATCCCCTCCCCATTTATATGTTGAAACTCTAATCCTCAGCGTGATGGTGTTGGGAGAAGAGGCCTTTGAAGGTAATTAGGTCATGACGGTGGAGCCTAATGATGGGATTAGTGCCCCTAAAAGAGACAGAGGGTGCTTACTTTCCCCCCTTCCTCTCCTTCTCCTCTGCTATGAGAGGATACAACAAGAAGGCAGTTGTCTACAAGGCAGGACGTGAGCCCTGGATTGTCAGGGTCTTGACTTTGAATTTCTCAGCCTCTAGAACTATGAGAAATTAATGTTTGCTGTTCAAGCCCCTCGGTCTATGGCATTTTTGTTATAGCAGCCCAAACTGACTAAGACACCCTCTTGCCCGATAATTTTGTGGTAATGGAGTGCAGGAGATCAGAAGGAAATAAAGGTCAGAAATAGAGAAACAGCAGGCTGCTATTTTAATGTTTCTTGGAGTATATAATTTTTTTGCTTTGCTACATCTGAACCTAAACATCTGTCTTCTGGGCCCTTAGTTATTCTCAATAACATTCACTCCCTAATCTGGAACTGTGACATAATCCCCTTCAAGGGACTGAAGAACATAGGTTGTCATTAGTTAAATTGGCATGGCAATAATTCAAAATATGGTTTTTCCTTTGATGTTTAATACTATGTCAAAAATGGCTGAAGAAATCAGTTGTATATAAAAGTAATTTGTAAAAAAATGATAAAAGTAATTTGTGCTTTTCCTACCATTTAAGAATTAAAGAACACTCTGAATAGTGTAAGCCCACTTCTAATAAAGCTTCATAATAAAATTTTTCTAGAACTCATCAGGAGTGAAAGGCACCATATATAGCTGTATTTTTAAAATTTGAGTTTTCCTTATAAAGTTTATATTTGTTGGAGAAAATTTAAGTCATAGAAAAACATAAAGAAGATAATAAATGTCACCTATACTATTTCCACCTGGGATTACCCCTTGTTTAATTTGACTTTATTTAAAACTAGGTTTTTTTCCTGCTTATACATATTCATATAATTATATATTTAATTAACTTGACATTATATTGTAATAATTTTATACTGTATTATTAGAAGTGTCTTATAAACATCATTTTTGGTGATTCTGTAATATTTTACTGGCTAAGTGCTTCATAAATTACTTAGACTTTCTATCATGAGTTCCTTGACATTTGGGGATCTGAGGACAAATTGTGGTGAGTCATATTGGAACTTGACCCTTATCTGTGTAATCTTGGCACACAGCATTGCTCTTAGGCCCAGGCAAGCACGACCCCTGTCCTAGTCCATGTGTTGGAGGGGGGCTCACACTTCAGAGTGCCTTCCTCACAATTTTCTTAGTCCTCCTGTAGGGTCTGGGACCAGCCCAGGCCAGCAGTCAGGGTTGCCATCACGGGCTACAACCTGTGTAGTCACCCAGAAGCCCATGTTCAAAGGGTCCATTGGACACTGCTGTCACTGCTTTGAAAGTCTAAATAATTTTTAAATAAGGGGTCCTACCTTTTTATTTTGCACTGGGCTCTAAAATTTATGTAGCCAGTCCTGAGTCAATGCAAATTATGTCACCATAGGAAAAAACACTAGTTTTTTTTTTTTTTTTTTAGATTTTATTTTATTTATTTGACAGAGAGCAGAGCAAGAGAGAGAGAGAGAGTACATGAGCAGAGGGGCAGAGGCAGAGGGAGAAGCAGGCTCCCTGCTGACCAGGAAGCCCACAGTGGGGCTCTATCCCAAGACCCTGGGATCATGACCTGAGCCAAAGGCAGACTCTTAACTGACTGAGCCACCCAGGTGCCCCCCAAAACAGTAGTTTTAAATAGACTAAAATTTCAGTAGGGGATAATCCTGGGTAGAAATATTATAGGTGACATTTATTATCTTCTTTATATTTTTTTGTGACTCAAATCTTGTCTGATTATGAAGCCATCCCAGCCAGATACTCTGGGTCTAGAGCAGAACCTAATCCTCAGGGCTCTCTCTGACCCTTAACCACCACATGGGGTTGACTAGATGCCCTAAGGAGCTGTAGGACTTGGCCTACAGGGTTGTCTGTGGCAGGAAAATTGCTCGTATTGTAAAGTACATTATGTCTTTTGCAGGATCAGGTGAGGCCAGCCTGCCAGAATGGTACTGACACACTGATTCTGGGTCACTCAAATTGCTTATAGAGTCAGGGGACCCATGTACCTTAGAGGTGGTCCTGCTTTGGCCAGAACACAAAGCACTACCCTGCTGCAATTTTGTATGATACTTCTCACATTCCCATCCTCTATGTCCCTCTCCCAGCTCTTATCTTGGCATAATGTTTTGATTTTTGGCACACCCCGAGAGTCCCAGAGAGCACCAGTTCTGATATCAGAGAAGTAGCAAGGATTGGTAGTAGCAAGGTCATAGAAAGACAGTGAGGACCTCCTTCTTGCTGGGTACTGTCCCAAAGAGTAAGGGCCTTGATTGGAACATCATTTCACACAAGAACATTAACAAGGGCCCTGCTCTGAGTCAGGACTTATTTATAAACTCTTAGTTAATTTCTCAATGTTATATTCAGAAGCTGAAATTCCCACAATTGCTGGTATGAATGGAAAAGTTGCAGCATATGGCAAGAGTGATGAATCTTAGGAAGCTTAAATTTTTGCTTTTTCTCAGAGGCTCCTCAGCTGACAAACCTCGAGTTCTTTCATTCATTCTTGCCAGTTGGGGATTGGCTTGGCTCAGCTCATCTCTTGTGAAGGTTTGGACTATGGTCTTGGAAATGCCAGCAGCCCTCGGGGCTTTGAGCTGCGCACTCTGTGTGTTTGGTGGCAGGAGGGGAAGGGAAGGCACATCCTGGAAAGTATGTCAATGCCTGGGGGTCCAGTTTTTATTTACAACCTATGTTTGGCATCCGAGTACTGCTGTACTAATTCAAGGCTCCTGATCCTGGGCTTTACTGTTATCTGGTATTTCCTTGACTTTGGTTCCTTGCCATTCCCAGAAGGAGAAATGTAGTCAAGGAACAATTCCACATCAGAAGAGTTAAGGATGGCTTCATGAAGATGCTGATTGCATGCTTTTGTGATTAGACACAGGAAGAAACTCATGAGTTCATAGCTATTTATGAAGCCATAATTCACTCACTCATTCATTCATTCATTCATTCACTAAACATTTATTAAATCCTGGCCGGTTCTTTGCCACTGTGATGGGGATTAGAAAAAGAAACAAGCATTTTTTTTTTTCTTCTGCTTGTTTGGCCTTTGTAGGGCTTCCAAAATAATGAGAGTTGTTTGCCTTTGTAGGGCTTACAAAATAATGAGAGAGCAAACTTACAAGGCAATCTGAGAAGCATGAATTAGGGATAGGTATCAAAAGTGCTGTGGGAAGCATAAAGGAGGATGAAGCAATTTGTTTTCTTTGGAAGGGGGCAGGAGGAACCGGGCAAGTCTTCCTGGGGCAGGTGCTCTCTGAGCTGGGGCTTGAAGGAGGAGTAGGGGGTGTGGCCATGGAGTTGGAGCCCTGTGACTAGTTCTGGCCAATGGGCTTTGAATGCAAGTGACTAGCTTCCAGGCAAAGATAGTTGAAAGTTAGTGTGCCTCATCCATTTCTTTCTCCTCTTTGGCAGAGTCTGTGGAAGTTGTGTACCAAAACTGTAGAACCTTAAGATGGAATCCTTGGGCCACCACATGGACGAGAGCCACTCAGGAAAGGCGCCTAACCCATATTGATCTTTGCATGGGTGAGAAGATCTCTGTTGTGGTAAGTTACTGAGATTTAGGGTTACTTGTTTCAGCAGCTGAGCTGATCCTATTATGACTAATTTAAGGAGGTTTACAAGCATATATGGTGACATTTCTGAATGAGAGAAGGACAGGTGAAAATTCACGGAGGTGTTTCCTGAAGGCAAGGAAGCTGGTCTGTTTTCCTGTCAGTTCCTTTCCGTCCTTCTTCTCCTGGAAGAAGTACAACTCCGCACTTCCAGACTGCTAGAGGCACAGGCTGCACATGCTTCTATGGATGTAGCAAGCTCATGGGCAGAGTCATAGGTTCTTTTTGCAGAAAGCAGAAGGAGTATTTGGAAACGGTGAACGCTGAGGGGATTGGGTGAGACACCGAGAGCATCTTACGGGCGCTGGTTGGAGGGAGCAAAGCCTGGCAGCCTGTCTCTTGGTAGTCCCTGCAGTGGATATCTGGTCCCACTCGTTTATGGCTGACTTTACAATATGGGGCAATTGATCTCTTTTTGTCCTCTACTCTGTGGTCTGTTATCAATTCTGAGCGACAGGAAAAGTTTCACTCAATATCCCATTACACCGCACTATTTTTGTGCTGGACATTGGGGTCCAGAGAATCTGCGTCTTGTCTTCCAAATAAATAAATGGCAGAGCCAGGAGTAATACACCGATTTCCTAAATCCAAATTCAGTATTTTTAGTGTCTCATTATGTGGTTGATATGTTCTTTGTTGTTATTGTTTGCTTTTTTTCTCTTTTGTCCTCTTTTTTAACATCCCAATGACCAGGTCAGTTCATTCCTTTAAAGAGAATGAAGGAAATGCAGCACGATGATTACATTCTTGAGGCAGACTGCTTTGGTTAAATCCTTGTGTCCATCCATACCTTCCACCCCCTTGCGACTTACTAGTTGTGTGACCTTTGTCAAGTCACTCACTCTCTCCCAAGCCTCAGTTTTCTGGTCTGAAAATGGGATAATCATAGCAGCTGCGAAGAAAAATGAGATGGCAGGAGATGGGGCAGCCGACACACTTAGCGCAGTGTCCCGCTTAGAGCAACTACTCGGTGAGCGTTGGCTATTGGTGTGTATTCCGTTTTCAGGATGGGCCTCAGCAACGTCGTAAGGAAAGCAAAACCTCTGCGTCCAATTTTATTTTTATTTATGATTCCTTCTTGTCGTAAGGCCATCCTCCCTTCCCCAGGGACCCACGTGCTAGTTTTGTCCACTGAGAGCCCTTTGCCTCCTAACTTTCACCCGGTCAACCCTTCTGGCATCCAGGCTTCTTTTTCCCATAAAATGTGCTTCTTAACCTTTCAAATGCACAGCAGCAGCTCAATGGTCTGAAAATGATTTTATTTTTCTAATGGGGATGGTAAATAAACTCGTTTCCGACAATCTTAGGTGCATTTTAAGTGAGGTATTTTGGAGGCAACGCTCTTTACTTACCCATGTCTTCCCAGTTTATCCTATAAATCACGAGGGGGATTTATTGGTAAGAACTTGCATCAGGGCAAGTGGACTGGTGGGCCTAAACCCTCACATCACTTTCTGGCTTACTTGGGGGTCTTATATAAAGATAAAGGCAGACGCATGGCAACACCTACAAACAGAAGCACCAGCTAGGCCGACTTTGCCTGGGACAGGATGAGAAACAGCTGCATCCACTCCAGCCAACGCTGGGCTGGTCAATACGAAACTTCACAGACATTTTAGGAATGTTGAGGTCACTTAGTTTCAGCTTCTGATATACAAATGGTGTAACCCGAGCAGAGATAAATATATTTTGGCAATTATAAAGGTTCTACATCAGGGGACAGATGAAGATGTAACTCTGGTGATTTGTGATTCCATCACCAGCCCCTCAAGCTGTTTCTAGCCTCTTTATTTACAGCTTTCCCGAGCTGTATATCTTATCAATACAAAACGAATGAAGTAGTGCAAATGAAAAAGCAGCTTTCCTTATGGCCTATTTACATCTCCTTGCCTGTCACTGGGGTAAATAAAGACCCAGACTCCTCAGCCGTGGGGGACTGGACTATTCCTTGTATCCACAATGTGGGGAAAGTATACTGGTGGACAGAGAAGGCTGGAGAAGTTGAGAGAGACACTTGTGGCCTTTGAGCTTCCCAAATGAGGAAAATTCTGAAGGGTAGGGGTCATTATCTTTGATTTCATAGTCGAAGAGAATCTTGACATTTCCCATGGATGTCTTTGGAGGCTTTCATGAGTTCTCATAATGTAAGATGCCTAAGCGGTAGATGGAATTATGGTCCCAAGTCTTTGCCTTCCCGAGATTCACACCATTTCCATGGCTTTGTCCTGAATGAAGTGCATTTCCCAACCCCCTGACTTTGGGCTTGGCCATGGGACTTTGCTTTGACTAATGGCATGAGAAATGACAGGGTATCAGTTCTGAGCCTGGGCCGGAAAGGGCTGTGTGCGTTTTCATTTGCTGTCATGTGCCTATCCCATCACTAGGACATGACCTGGATATCTTACTCACTGGTCGAAGGACAAAGAAAGACATATAGGGCAGAGCAGACCTGCTTAGATGAAATTTATAAAGTTTACTATGTATGGGACAGGAGTCCAGAAATAGAGAGCAGATCCTGTATGGCGATCTTATCTTAACCCTAGATCTCAGTACTTACCACGACAGAGGTTTTCTCATCCATGCCAAGACCACTGTGGGTTAGGCATCTTTCCTGGGTGGCTCTCTTCCACACAGCCATCCAAGGGTTCCATCTGGCGGCTCTACAATTTCAGCACACAACTTCCACAGACTCTGCCAAAGGGGAAGAGAAAAATGGGAAAGCACACTGCCCTTCAACTATCTTTGCCTGGAAGCTTGTCACTTGCATTCAAACCCCATTGGCCAGAACTAGTCACATGGCTCCAACCCAACCGCAGAGGAGGGTGGGAAGGGTCAGGGAGTGCATGCCTATTTTGTGAGCACTTAGTGCCTCTGTCATAATGTTACTCCTTCTTCAAGCTGCAGCTCAAAGAGCACCTTCTCCATGAAACAGCACTTCTTGCCCCTTTCCAAGGAGAAGAAATTGCTTCATCTTCCTTTATATCCACAGTGCTTTGATATACATCTTGATAGCCAATATCAAGGCCCAAGTGCTTTAAATTTGAAGTTTATTAAATTTTACTACATTGGTTTCATAGTAGACACCTATTATTTCTGCCTGCTCAACATCAATTCCCTTCCTTTTCTTTGGCAAACATCCCTCCTCTATCATCAGTGCATGGCTTTGGGAGGGGCTGACCCACCTCTCAGCTCTGGTGGGGGCACATATGGCCAATCTGCATACCCCATTCCCCGGACACTGTGCTTGGTACAGGGAGGAGCAGGTGACTCAAATTGGTCTGATGGGACTCAGTGCAGGGACTTTGTTAACATTTTTGGGGAAGAGAAAGTCCTTTTTCACTTGGATTAACAGCTGTAGTAATAATGGCAGCTGGGGTGGTCTGAAGTGCCTAGTGGAGAAGACCCACTTGAGAATGCTGTCAACAGAGAGGAAAGTGGGACAGAGAGATAGAAAGAACTAGAACTAGAATAGAGGTAAAGGAGGGGAAAAGAAAAAAAGAGAGAATGCTGCTAATATGATTTGAGCTGCTGGAGATGCTGGGATTAACTGGGCCAGAAACATTTCTCGAACTTTTCAATGAAGTAATTAAATTTATTTTGTTTGATTTTGTTTTATCGTATCTTTTCTTAAACCAGTTTGAGCAAGATTTTTTCTTACATGTAACCAAAAGATTTCTGAATCTGCAAATAGTTGAAAATGTAAGTATAACATCTTAAATGCCAAAATCCGTGGGTAAGATAGTCAGCAGAAGATATTTCCTCACTGATCAATGGAGAAATGGGCTCCGTTCAGTAATCACTGTCCTTAGACATTGCATTTCAAGCTGGATTGAATATAAAAAAACTCCATCTTGCTTCCTTGTGCCATCTTTTCTTTTGTTGCTTTCCTCCACTTACCTTCTTGATTCTTGTTAGTCATCGGTATGTACTCTACTGCTCAAGTCCTCTAGACCTACCACATAACCCTGCGTTCCTGTAAAAAAATTCATGTCCAGTTACCATCAGCCACTGAATCTTGGGTTTGTTCTTATTTGTTGTAAGTTCAGGGAAGTCCTGAACTTTCTTCACTTACTTTTGCTTTGACTCACAGGTAAAACAGAAAATGTGATGGTGACAGCACCAGAAGGCACTGAGGGTTGACTCATCCTGCAGCATCTTCCACGAGTGGGTTACTTAGGCTGAGTAAGACATACCAGCGCAGTGCAAAGGTGCTCGCTGAGCTGGGCCGTCAGGATGCCTTCTCATAACCTTTGCAGCCTTGCCCCTTCCCGGAGTAGATGATGACTCTGCATCCCTGCTTATGCAGTTAGGGCCTTTTCTTCTTTTCCTTCCATTTTTTTCTGGTCTTCTCACTGTCTCTCCTTATGTGTAGTCTTTCATCTTTCCAAAACACTTCACAAAGTAGTGAAAGTTCACTTACTGTCTCTAAAGCTGTTTCCCATATTTGAATAGGGTTAATAATGTTCACTTACTAGAATTGTGATGAGGAATATGAGATTAGCTATGTAGAATGAGCCACCCAAAGCCTGGAGCTTCACAGATGTTAACATACATTAGTGCTCTAACCTTACTCATATATTTGCCTTCTTTTATTTTTCTTCCTCCATTGTGATGGTGAAATATAATCCAAATATATTTTGTTTTTTTAAAGAAGTTAGAGGGTTATGTGTCTTGATCATCTGTTTTCTTCTCTTAGTTGAATTCAGCCTGAGAATTCTTTTATTTTCAATGACTCGCTCATCTCACGCATGGAATTTTATTGGAGATCATGGTATTGCCCCCCTCCCTCCATATCTGTGCTGCTGTCTGCCTCAGAAATGGAAAATAATGAGAATCTCTATTTTTGGCCAATCCCAGAAGCAGTATTTCTTTCCTGGGCTACGTTCAACCTCCCGTCTTATGTTCATGGCTAGTCTTGCGCTCTACACAGCACTAGTTCCATGGATTATTTATAGGTACCATATCCAAAAAGAGTTCCACAACTGAATAAATTTGTGAGTCACTTGGTGTGAACCAAGTGCATCAATCTTCTGCAAGACTTCCCAGAACCTTTCTATGCCAACGTATATCGTGAATCTTCAAGGGAGGTGGGGGAGACATACCATGCAATGTTTCTCAAACCCACTTGGCCATGGAACCTACTGCTAGTTGAGCCTGTCATGAGACAAGTATTCCAGAGAACACACTCGGAGAAATGCTGACTTAGTGTTTTAATTAGATTTCTCTAATAACGTCTTCTTCTTTGTTCCAGCAATGTTAGATTTTTCTGTGCTCTTCCTCAGTTGTCTTGTCTCTTTTGCACTAGCTCTTCTATCTTTGTTTAGTTCCTGCTGGGTAAATACACTCATAGGTTGAATGATAAAACACAGTGATTAGTCGACCAAAGAGAAGAGTGAATAGTCATACCAGTGTGTGGTGATAAATGTTTGCAATATGTTGAATTCACCTTTGCTGCTTTTCTTTAACTGATAAAGTGAATGGGGGAAGGTAATGTTGTCTCCATTCTTCTCTAGGACTTCCCTTCTGATTGGAACATGGAAGCTTAGCGGGGTCTTAAATATAAAGAACATCTTTTGGGAAAATGATCCAATTTTTCATTGTAAGAGCACACATCAAAATATATTAGCCTGCAGTCATTTGATTTTTATGGCTTATCTGTTTCTAATTTGCTTGCAAAAACTGGAGTGGATAATGTAGACCAGATCAAAAGATAGAATTTTCACATACACAGTCACCAATATATTGATTCAAGAAATAATAATTTACTCATTTATGCCTTTCTTCTCTCTAAAGTATAGCACATCATTAATTAATTAATGGTAGCAAAGCCTCTCTCCCCACACTTTTTTTGAGAGGGTTTCCTTTCATTGGAATCCAGATAAAGCTTTTTTGAAATGGAATTAGTGCACTTCACGCCTTGTAGCTAATTTTTAAAATAAAGTCCTTTCTGGATTAGTATATATTTGAATTAAATTAGGAGGTCAGAATTAATGCCCCTGCTTTCCTCTTTCTTTTTCTTTCTTTGCTCTTTGAACCTTTCTCTTTCTAATGAAAAGAATATGATTTTTTTAAACCCTCCTCTTCTTAATTTTATTTATTTCAATAAGGACGAACATAACCTACTTATTGTTTTCTTTGTCTTCATTTGTCAAATGTTATCACCTCTGTGACAGGTATATAACCTTAGGCAATGTGTAAATAAGGTACATCCTTCGTGCGATTGCTTTTATCTTTTTACCTAGGATTTAATTTTGGAATTCTCCATTTACGATATCAATTTGTGATTAGCATTTTAGGGCAATAAAGTAAAAGAATTTGAAAGCTCATTTTTAATGGGAGTTAAATAAGACGTGTATAGAATTTCCCTTTTATGGAACATACATTTTATAATACTTGGGCCCTTCCTATTACATTTATATTGATTTATATATAAATTGAGGACATGTTTATCAGAAAGGACTTTAAGAGTAAAAAAAATACATATTTTGAGCACACACACACACACACACATATACACACACACATATATATATTTAGCATCTCCTTTAGAAATTCTGATCTAGTAGTTCCAAGGTGTGGCCCCAGCATCTATATTTTTGAAGGCCCCCTGGGTTATGTATCGCAACACCAATTGAGAAGTGCTGGTGTAGAATGTTCTGTTTGGAATGCAGTTGACTCTTCTATGGTACAGAGCTTATAGGCGCTTATGTCAGCCTCACACAGTCGAAAATCCACATATAATTTGATTCCCCCAAAACTTAACCACTGATAGCCTACTATTGACCGAATGCCTACTGATAACATAAACAGTCAATTCACACATATTTTGTATGTTACATGTATTATGTACTCTATTCTTACGATAAAGTACACTAGAGAACAGAAGGTATTCTTGAGAAACTCAGAAGGAAGAGAAAATCCATTTACAGTCCTGTACTATAAAGCAATCTGTGTGTAAGTGGACCTGCGCAGTTCAAACAGACTGTAATTTCTGGAGAGAAGCCTGTTTTATCCACGCTGACAGGATGGAGGCACAGAGAGATGAAAGAATTTTTGTGGAAACCACACAGCAGACACTCGGGGGTGCCAGCAATGGGCGGGGATTGTCTCCTTTTAGGTTCTCTCTCTTACAACCCAAGGAAATGACCGATGGAGAACATAGGCTGGGCCCCTAGTATTATTAACTGAGCTGCAGAAGAGAGTAACTTAACACTTTGCCACCCAGTTATGCCTCTTCTATGCTTTTCTAGAAAAAATACCTCCAGATTGGCTGGGACAGAGATCATGTGTAGAGATACATTTAGCAATCCGGTGGGAATCCTTGCTTTTTTTCTAATTGAGTATAGTTTTCAATTTGTTTTGGTTTAAACAGGCCAGTCTAGCTAAACAGAATGTTCGGGAATGAATGGCTACAACTTGTCCAGATTTCCTCTTCACTCTCTTCCTGTCACCAATTCATTCCTCTATCATTTTGACTCTAGTGTAAAAACACCGTGAAAAGGAGCGGGTAACAAAGGCAGTGCATTTCAGAGGCTAGAATTCTGACTAAATTGGATCAGTTTTACACATTCTTTGCCTATAAATACAGGATATAAAAGTCAACGTGGGTTTCTCTTGTGAGGGTCCCCTTTTCACGGTAGTTACCAAATGTAATCTTGATGGATGGAACTCTATAATGATATGTCTAGGGGTGGCATAAAGGTGTCCTTTCTGGTGGTGAAATGGAACTCTATGAGCAAGAACAAGCAACAGGTTTTTCCCAGAACTTTCATACCTTGTCATGCTGAACAATTACTCTTAACCACATGTGGCTAAGGAAAGTGTGCTTCAGTGGGATTTAAGCATGACATCCCCTCCTTCATTTCCACAAATGAGAAGCAGATGCGTGTTTTCTCTGGGTAATATTCAGGCCTTAATAACATTGCCATGCATTGGGCCCATTAATTGATGCTGACAGTAGTAATAATAATAGCAATAATCATAGTAAACTTTTACTGAGTGTTTACCATGTGTCAGCCACTAATATTTTATGTGTTTCACCTTATGTAATCCTCACAGAGCACTATGTAGAAGGGTACTGAGTGTGTGTGTGGTTTTTTTTTTTTTTTTAATTTTTAGTTTAGGCCACCCAGATTATCTCTCTCTTCCTGTTGATAATAGTACCCAGTTTTTCATCCCCATCTCCTCCAAGATTATCCCCTATTCTCTGGGGAAACATATCCCACCACCATCTCCAGGATGAGCCCCAGTAGACTTAAGCCAATCAGCAAATCCAAATTCCCGTGGCTACAGTGATGATTTCGGGGATGATTGTGTGACCTAGTTTGGACCAATGAGATCACAGGAGAAATTTTCAGGGGGATCCTGGATCTTCTGTGAAAATTCCTGGACATTCTTTTTGTGTTAAATATGAATGTGGATAAATGGAAGCTGACAAGGGAAGTCAGCGTTGGGTAAAAGTAGCACCGAGGAAGTCGGTAAAGAAAAACAGAAAGAAATTAGAGCTCTGCTGATTTCACTGTGCAGCTAGATTTAGCCTCAATTAAAGCCTACTCTACTTTTAGATTTTTCAGCCAATAACTCTCTTTCATCATTTAAGTAGAATTGAATTATGATGCACAACTGGATTTGACAGCCTCTGCTTTAAGTTTGTGACTATCTATATAAAGGGAAACTGAATGTAGTTATTCCGAGACCTACTGAACAAACATCAAGCAAATGATGAAAAACAAGGTCCAGAAAGGGGGTAGGCAAATTCTATAGATGAGAAACGTGAAGACTTATAAACCCAAATACCAGCTGGAGAAAAGATCATTTCAAAAGCATTAGGAGCCCCTTAGAACTGTATGATTTTTCTTTTCTTCTCTTTTTTTCTCCCCTCCTCTTTCCTCCCTTCCCTTCCTCTCCCCTCCCCTCTCCCTTCTCCTTTTCTCTCTTCTTCTCACTTACATTAGGAGAGAAAAAACAGAGACTTGCAAATACACATAGGCTCCCTCCCTCAATAACCTGATAATTTTTTTAAAAAAAGATGTATTTATTTATTTTAGAGAGAGTGTGTGCCTGGGTTGGGGGGGGTGTCAGTGCAGAGGAAGAGGGAGAGAGAATCTGAAGCCAACTGCCCATCGAGCGAGGAGACCGAGGTGGGGCTTGATCCCAGGACACTGAGATCACAACTCTGAGATCACGATCTGATGAGAAACCAAAAGTTGGATGCTTAACCGACTGAGCCTCCCAGGCACCCCAACCTGATAACTAGAAGTTGACCTTGCAAGAGAAACCAAAGTCTATGTGGAAGACTATTGCAAGGACTTTTGATGTAAACCTTCCCTAAAACCCTGATGCTCCCCAGAGCCACTAACAAACCACAGGCACTGTTTTTCAGATTTCATCCCACAGCCTCGAATTAAGAGCTTGGAGCAAGGGGAATCTGTATTTAGTTCCCTCTGCCCCCACCCCCACCTGATCATGGTGACTAATGCAGCTCATCTAGGAGCCATACTTTGTGAAAAACTGTCTTAGGAGAGATCTCAAAATCGGAGACTGATTATTAATTGCTATTTAGATAGCTCATTATGCCGAGGAGTGGTCTTCAAATAACAATTTGAATTTTATATTCTTTTAGGGATAGCCATCAATGACAAGTAATTGTTTAAAGTCATTGTTTAGCAAATGGTTCCAGTTTTTAAAAGTGGAGAGTAATAGGGTGGTAAAGAATGGGGAGGTCTCTTCAGTGATTCAGTGAAAGCTGAATTGAGTGCTCAAATCAGGAGGCTGTGGCTTGAGCATCTGGGAGCAGTTTGCCTCCCAGAGAAATTAGTGTCCCAAAGGAAAGACTTTTTAGAGTGTTAATCTTACCAAATCTTCTCAAGGCGATGGTAAACCTTGAGGTCTTCGCCTAGCTACTGTACACCAAAAAGATTCTTATTTTCTCTCAACAGAGAGCAGGGGAGCAGCTACCTTCATCATTTTAGGCTGACTGCAATAGATTTCTCATAAAATTCTGTGCAAATTGCCAGAGTGTTAGTTATTCCATCAGTAAGAGTGAGCATAAGTAATAATACTGATGTAAATAATCATCCTGTAAGCCCTTTATTGCTAAGGAGTTCAACATGAGGTCATGCGTTTTGAACATCTGGTTGAATGACTGAATTGTGAGTTATCAAGGTCTTGTGAAGAAGGGTGAGAGCTGCCTGCTATCTTTAGGATTCCTGCCTCTTTGTGAAAACATCCAAAATAGTCAGTTTGGATAAATAGGAAATTGAACTTCCAGTGCTGAAGGTGATCAGAAAACTATCTTCTTTAGCCCTGTTTAGGGAAGGAAATGATGAAAGGATTGTTCTAGCTGCCTGACTACTTGGCACATAGTGGTTGATTGCAAAATGGACCCTGATTCCTCCCATCCCAGTATGCATACCCTTTGAAATATAACTTCCCACTTTTCTGATCAAGAGGTAGATTTTATCTTTCCATCTCTTGACTCTGGTCCTGGCCACATGACTTGTTCTCACCAATGGGTCATTAGCAACTGTGGTACCAAGGAAAGGCTTGAGAACTGTTTACACATTGGGCTTTGCCCTTTCTTGTTACCCTGGGAACCCTGTAACTACCACCATGTGAAGAAGCCAGGGCTGGCCTACCGTAAGGTGAAAGATACCTTGGTTGACAGCCAACACCACCTCACAGCCCTCCCCACCTCCATAGTAGTGAGGCCATTCTACCTGTCCAGCCCTAGTCAACACTCAGACTTGTGAGCAATTAGAACATGGTTCTCGTTTTAACTCCCTAAGTTTCAGAGCGGTTTGTTATGCAGTGAAAGCTAACTCATATAGAATGTTATGGTCTGAACATTTGTGTTCCCCTCAAACTCATATGTTGAAATCCTAACCCCCAAAGATGATGGTATTAGGATGGGGAGTTTGGGGGGTGATTAAATCATGAAGGTGGAGCCCTCATGTATGGGATGAATGACCTTATAAAAGAGATCCCACAGATCTCCCTAGTCCCTTCTACCATGTAAGGATTCAGCAAGGAGTGTGTGGCCCTGAAGAAAGGCCCTCACCAAAGCATGCTAGCACCCAGATCCTGGACTTCCCAGCCTCCAGAACTGTGAGAAACACATTTCTGATGTTTATAAGCTGCCTGGTCTGTGGAATTTTGTGATGGCAGCCCCAAAGGACAATGGCACAGAGCATACCTCTTGAAAAGCACGTAGTACTTTGATTTTGGGGACAGTGTCCATTTCTTTCCTTAGGCAAAATTCTTTGAGGGCAAAAAAGAGTTTCTGGCTCATCGTAGCAGACACACCTTACATTCTCATCAGATTCTTTGGCTTCGCCTGCCTGAGAGACCCCATATCGCTTGCTCTGCCCGGGCTGCTGCCATAGCCACCAGACGCCACGTGGGTCCATGTGGGTCCACGTGGTGCTGACACTGGAGCCCCAGGCTGCTGGTCCAGGCTCCCCTCCCACTGCCCCCCACTTCTAAGCTCCAAAAGAGTGCCATGCAAGATCCAGCTTCGGAAGCAGTTGCCGACAGGGCCAGATGACACAACCCAGGAGCGCAGGGGAGTCAGCTCTCTGTGGAGCAAACCAAACCACAGAGATGGAGACAGGAGGATGGTGAGCAGACAACTTCCCTTTCTTTCCTCCTTCTGATGTGCTTACTGAGAGTGGTTTCTCTACAAAGCCTGTCCAATCAGAATATGTCCCTTACCTGCGGGGCACCCAGCTGCGTCTCTCTCAAGGCTCATCTTGAAGTGTGGCCCACACAGTAAGGTATCATCTGGGATTGTTTCCAGGGCCCTGGGCCTCATGTCCCCTTTCCTCATTCTTCGCATCCTGGGACTATCCCTTCCAAACCAAGCGTCAGCGCTCAGACTTAGGCTGTGTGTGTCTGGGGACGCAGATGGAGATACTCAATTTGTATTCGTAGCCTGTCAGACATTTTCTGGTGCCTAGGCTGTGCCTAGCTCAGCGCTCCCTGCTTATGGTCACTTGAAGGATTTCGTCAGAAACACTGCCAAGTATAATTTGGAGTTAGACTCACAGAGGTCCCACTGTGGCTCTACCAAAGCAGGAAAGCCGTAGTTAGCATGCTGCTCCTCGATGGTCGTCTTGGGCCGTAATGTATTAATTCATTGTCGATTAATTTTTTTGTTTTTGTGTCTGTGACACACACATTATTCAAAAATACAGATAGGAAGAAGGTAAAACAGAAGTCTCCTTCCCACTTCTTCTTCCTCCATCCTATTTCCCAGGGGAGAACCCTTTATTAATTTGTGTGTGTGTCCTTACTGAGATGTGCTATGCAAACACATGGGTAGAATACATTTCTTATTTTTTTAATATTCATTATATTTACATACTGTTCTGCTCCTTGCTTTTCTCACTTTACCATGTGTCCTGGAGATCATTGCAAATCATTTCATAAGAGCTACCCGGCCTTTTTAATGGCTGTGCAGTTTTCCACTGTATGGTCAGAGCCGACTTTATCTAAAGAGTCCCCTAGTGATGGACATTTCAGTTGTTCCCAATTTTCATATTGCAAAAATGTTGCAATATGTTACACTTACACCCCTGAGCAACTGGTAACGTCCTAGAGGTGGAATCGCCAAGGCAAAGGGGTTTGTGTGCCTTTGATATTTCGATATTTTGAAATTGCCAGATTGACATTATTTTCTTCATGTCTGTTTACATTTCTTGGCTCAAAATGGCCATCAGTATCCTACCTCTCTAAGCGTCTTCTGCAGCTCTAAGAAGGTTGGAGGTTTAACGGCATGTGGGGGAAATGTGAGCCGACTCCCCAAACAGAAGAGATGGGGGGAGGGGTGTGGAAGGAAAGGGAGAAACTGATTTGAAGCAAGGAGACAACTGGAAGTGTGCCAGAAGCAACACCCTTTCATCATTGCGGGGAAGCAAATTCTAGGAGGCACCGTGAGCACTGCAGCGATCAAAAAGGCAGAGGAGAGGAACAAAATCTGCCTTAGGTAAAGCCAGAACCAGGCAGTGAAGGGACTAATTAGGAGAGTAAAGAGACAAAGGCTCACTCTCACATATGGAGTCGATCTTTAATTACTTTAAACAGGTGAAAGATTCATTACACATTATGATTTTTCTCCCTGGACGTCCTCTGGTAACAATACAGGCTTTTTCGTTCCCTTCCAAGCCGGACACCTCAGAACAGTGGCGGTGGCGTATACAGTGCTTCTTGCAAAGCTCAGGGGACTTCCTTCCTCTATGTGTGGCGCTGCTGAGGCAGCCCTTTTCCATTCTTCGGGAACTCCATGCAGGTAGGGGCGCATCTCTGGGTGCAGATGGGCTGGGGATCTCGGCCCAGAGCCCGGGGAACAGAGCTGCGAGGGAGAGCGCGCCGCCCCCGCCCAGGGGCCAGTCTCCGCGGACAAGATGCTGAAGAGTAGGGTGCTGACAGCGCCTCCATCCTCAGAATTTCTCTAATCTCTGCCCTTGCTGACTACTTCCATGTCGTTTCCACTCATTCACTTCACTCTTGGCTTCAAAGAGCTCGCAGTCAGTCCTTTTATCATTTCAGCAGAAGAGTTTCTACAATGGAGGGCAGATCTCTCCGCTTAAACGAGGGTATAGAAGTGTCCAGGCAGAGGCAATCAGAGCTCTTTTTGTGAACGTAAACTCGATAATTCTACCAGGGTTGTCCTTTCATTGTGTCTCTGATGTTGTGTTCTATCTAGAGGGAAGAATCTATGAAAGGTAATACTGCACAGAAATTACATATTTTAATCAATGAAAAAAGAGTACTGTACCTTGGGACTCTATGATTTGGATTCGGTTGATCAAATGCCCTTTTCACAAGACAAGACAGCATTTTCATTCATTAAAACCCTTTCACATTTTGGCACAATATGTGCATATTTATCATGGCAAACTTTCCCCGGTAAGTTAGGCACAGGAATAGAATGTGAGAGGCAGGAATCATGCGTGAGGGTAATCCTGGACCACGCTGGAACCCGGCAGTCTGAAATGTATATTACAGTCACTACGTGTTTGAATTTCCTGCCTAGAACCCGTGTGTCTGTATGTAGTATGATGGCATCAAGCTAGAAGCGCCTAGCACAATTTTGTGTTCTCCGTCTTCCAAGTGGAATAAAAACAATTCTAGCAGGTTTTGATAGAGTCTGGTTAGTAGTCAGAATTGGAACCCAGGCTTTTCCATACTAGAAAGAGTTATTTTACATGGTTTGGTGTTCAAAATTTAAATCATATTGAAGGAGACTAAATGGCCCAAAGAGTTTGGATCCATCTAAGTGAAGGAATCAGAAAGAGTATTTGATGTGCTTAATCACTGTCCAAATTAATGGTCAAAATGTTTATGGTAAGGAAATGTTTTTCAAATAAACTCTTTAATGGAACACCAATGCATACAAACCAGATAAAGTTTGGAGTTATGACTGCTTGCATTTCTCCTCTCTGCTCTTGGCCCTTCTGTCTTTCCAAACCTAGATGCCATGGAGCCCAGAACTGGACAGAGCTGGCAAGGGCTGGGTATTTCTGCATTGTCAATACCTGTCACAGCATCCAGGACATAGGGGTGCCGAATAAATGTTTGTGAAATTACACAGAGCCTAGTGCCTATAGAAATGTGCATATAAGATGTTTTAGGTAGAAAAGTTTACAGTTTGTGTATTAAAAATTTGATCCAAATCTGATCTACGTCTTTTAAGTGTACGTTCCTTGGCAATATGTGAAAGGATTTGTGAGGCTTACTATGGCAACGTGAAAGGTAGTAAGTGTTGTGATCCACTTCTAGGCAAATGGAGCTCTCAGAGTGATAGGATACAAAGTAGCATCTCCTGATGGACAGGAAGGGACTATGAAGTGACATTAATATCTGTCCGTCTACCAGGAGAGTTGTTTGACTCATCTACCTGGCTGATGTGTGCTCCAAAAGGTGGGCGCTAAATTGAAGGTGCGGTTTTCCCATACAGAGGTGTGTGTGTGTGTGTGTCTGTGTGTGTGTCTGTGTGTGTGTCTGTGTGTGTGTGTGTGTGTGTGCACACGCGCATCACTCCTTGGTCAAGGCTTCTGGTAGACTTGTGTATTGCCCAAAAACGCTGGCTCAGAGTGTTTTAAAAATAATTTTGAATTTGTTGTCAAGATTTTAAAAATTGAGAGATTTCATATATAAATCCAGATTTTTGGTTTCTTTGGAAAAAGTAGAAGATATGACAACACTGGGAAGCTTCCTCTTAAGCACTGGTTCCCCAAGTGTGGTGCCTGGGCCAGCAGCACCAGTACCACCTGGGAAGTTGTTAGAAACTCTGGGGGTGGGCCCAGCAGTGCACCAGTGATGCTGGTGAATGTCTGCGCTTGAGAACCACTCACTGCTGTTGACTATCTTCGGGTAGAGCTTGGTAGTGTGAATGCTTTCCACCTAAGCTGTTCCATTCATTCATGTGAGTATCTGGCCCTTATGAGCATGTGAGGTTCTCTTTTTTTTTTCTTTCTTTTCTTTCTCTCTTTCTATATGGATTAGGTCATTTCGTAGGAAGGCATGAGATTTTCAGATCTCCAATTATGAATCTGTGGCCCCAAAGATCTGAGGTCATGCAGAGATCTTTAGGAACCCTACCACCATCTCATAGGCATATCAGATCTGACTTCCCATCTTTTTAGCTGCTGCCCATGTGGCAGTATGAGAAAACTCAATTAGTACAAACAGATAAGAGCATATTAAAGTCTTGGGAGGAAGAGAGCCCTGGTTGAGGTCCCTAATGCATGCAAGTAAAATGGTTAGATAAAGCTTTATTTAATTATGTTGCAGGCGGGAAGAGAGTCACATGTAATCTTTGTGTATTTAAGTGTGTGCTTTTTAATGAACTTTTCAGAATGTCTGTATAGTTCCTGCCAGTTTGTCAGGCAGCCATCAATTACTCAGTCTTACCCTAAATATAAACAAGCCACCATTTCACTACCGGCGAACATCTACCAAAGCCAGCTCTATGTGGGTCAGCACTCTTAAGTAATTGTCAGTTGTGAGTCCCACATGGAGGTACGCTTGAGTAAGCCTTCTGTTTACTCACCCAACTGCTATTCTTATTAGATGCAGATGGGTATGACTCTTAGATCAGCCTAAAGGTTTTGGTTCTTTTGTTTGTTTAGCTCTTTCAGACCCCATAGACTATGGTTAGCTTCCTGAAATACTTACGAAATATTAATTAGTACATATCAAATACCCACATCTTCTGTATTTCCTTGCCCCGAGGCAGATAGGTGGGGTCATTGGGCTAATTCTTACCAGTAGAAAGTCAATAGCAATGCTGTGTCACTTCTGGTCTGTAAGAGAAGGCACATCTTCTCTGGGCTTTCACCTTTCCACGTCGGTGATGTTAAAGAACACATGTTTGAGTTCATGGAACTACAAAGTGGAAGCAGCCTGGGTCCTTGATCTGCCATCTGGAAGAGTGCTGTGCAGAACTACCTCACCACTTTAGACTTTGGTATGAGCAAGGATTAAGCCTTGTTGTATTTAATTTTGCTGTGGATAACTTTACTACAGATCACCTGCTCTACGCTGACTACCATAAACTGCCAGGACTGTGATAAGCTGGTTTGTCTGAGGAACATGCTAGGACTTCGGTAGAAGCCAATAGGAAAGCAGCAGCAGCTTGGAACTTATGCATCTGCAGAGCTGACCCTTGAAGGGTCAGCAGCCCTCTTGACAGTGTCCGGAGAATGAGGCTTGTTCTGGATTGGAATGTGTATCCAAGAAGACTTGATCTAATGGGTAGGACAACAGCAGGATTTTCTGGGCGGTGACCATACTTCAGATCGTATGGGAGGAATCATGGTGGTTCAGGATAATTTTGTGATTTGGTAAATGCTGAGAGGGTATAACATAGACGGGGCCAAGCCCTTCAAGAGTGAAGTGTAGGTTGAGTGAACAGAGCCCCGAGGAGAATGATTGAGGCTAATTACAGAGTTTATGACCAGAAGAAAAAGTTGGAGGGGAGGGGATGCTCAGTAACTAAAGAAGAAGCCCAGTTTGGGTTTTAGATGACCAGGTAGATGAAAGTACCATTGCTTGGGCTAGGGGATATGGGATGAGGGGTTAGATTTGTTTGTAATGAATATATATATATATATATATATATATTCATACACACACACACACACACACAGACACCCATACACACATCATCCAAATGTTAGTAGAGGTGCCAACAAGTAGCTTGGAGTGGCTCATAGCCTCCTAATAATTTAATTAACCTCCACTTCAGTACCCCAGTTACATATACAGTTGTAGCCAATACAGTGTACATGCTATGCAAAGGCGGTTTTAATACAATCCCAGCCCTTCCCTTCCCACTAGAGTGCTATTCCTAAGCCTCTCCTATCTAGAAATTTTGGGGCCTTTACTGGCAAGTAGAGATGTCCATTCTGCTGTTCTATATATGGGTCTGGAGATCAAGAGCAAGACTGGGGAAGAAAATAATAACTTTGCAGTCATTAGCATGAAGATGGAAATTTAATCTGTGGGATAGAAAGAAATCACCCTAGAGAAGTGTATCAAATGAGAAGAAGACCTAATATAGAAACCTGAGCAGCACCAGTGTCTGCCACGTGGAGAAAGAAGACCCATGAAGGTGATTAAAGAAAAAGAATTGAGAATGGTATCCAAGAAATCAAGGTAGGAGAGAGTTTTATGGAAGAAAGAAAGATCATCTACGGTTATTAAAATTATAGCGAAAGTAAGTACAAAAAGGCCAGCTTTGGATTTTCCCAAATGGATTTCCAGGTGGCATTAAGGGGTCATTGTCAATATTGGTGGATATGGAAAGGCAGACTAAGGAATGAATGACAGCTGAGAAAATGGAGGTGTTGAGTGGAGACAACTTCAAGAAGACTAGCTATAAAGAGATAAGTGAGCAATAATAAGAGGGGAATTTGGGTTTGCTAATCTGCCCGTAACTGCCACAGTGACCTTTTTAATGCATGAGTCAGATCACATCACTTCTCTTCTGGAAACCTGCCAGGGCTCTTTATTTCTCTCAGCATCAAAGCCAAAGTCCTTAGACGAATCTGTGATGTCTGGCATGAACCTGCTTTCCCATCAGCCTGAACTCCTGTGACTGCTCCCTTGGCCCACTTCCCTCCAGCTTCACCTCCTTTCCTATTCACGTGTCACGTGTGCTCCTATCTTCGCTCTGGCTGTTCCCTTTGCTTGGAACATTCTTCCCTCCACATCCTCTAACTCTCTCATCTCCTTTGAGTTTGGACTCAAATGTTTTCTCAATGAATAAAACCCTGACTGGTCGTTGAGAATTGCCCCTTGCCCTCCAACCTCTACACTCCTGCTTCCCTCTTACTCTACTTGATGTTCTCTTTTTCCATCTCATTTACCACTTAATATATTATTATTGTTTATTGCCTGTCTTTTCTTGCTAGAATATGGTCTCTTCCAAATCAGGGAGGCTTGACCATTTTATTCCACTGACACATCCCATATGCATCCCATATGCACCAGGACAGTGCCTGGCACAAAGATGGCCTTAAATTAATGGTGTTGAATGAATGTAGGCATTTAAAAAATATATGTCGAACCCACAGGGGGACAATGGTTGGAACAAGGTGCCCATGAGGATGTGATGCTGGCACAGAAGAGAGTCAGCTATATCCAGGGGTGTGGTGGATGGAGACTCCTGTAAGGTTGATCAGGACGCATTGCCATTGAGGTCCAGGTTGTAGGTTCAATTCCCAATTGGGGCCACTGAATGTTGTCTCCTTCTGACCCTGGGCCGCACTGTCATCTCCTAAGACATGGAGCTGGTCGCAGGGGATGAGCATGTCAGGCTGGATCCTTGTGCATTTGTGACTCTTTCTGGAAAGAGGGTGGCCAGCAGCCACATTTCAGAAGAAAAGCATATTCTAAGGGTTTCTATTCTCATGGTTTTCACGTAGCAGGGCTCCTCCTACAAACTTCTCTTAAGCACAGAAGAGGTTGAGAGGAAGCCTTGCCAAGGAAGGGTGTTCTCTCCACAGTCTGCCTCTTGCAGGCTGACAAAGCAGCTGAGTTACAAGAGAGGAGAGCTCTTGGCCCCTGGAAGTCTACAGAGCGGGGCACAGTTTCCTTCTGCATGAGCCCTCCCGCTCCGTTCTCTCTTGACACAGGCAGGCATGGGGCAACCCTTAGGCTCCACAAAGATAACCTAATAACAGCTTGGCCACAGCGCACCATCCTTCCCAAGCCCCACAAAGAGACTTGGATGATGAAGCAACCACTTGCCACCAAAACAGCAGTTACCACCACCCCCCAGCAACTCAGGATTATCGACAAGCTGCCTGCTAGGTTGGTTGATATGTCTTTTATTTAGCGTTCTGTTAATTTGCTAAACACTGTTTTGGTCTATATGACTGTAGAATATAAAAATGCAGTAGGTGGTTTATAGGAGACAAGTTGCAAGAGAATGCTCAGTGCTGTGTGTCTCTCACACAATACCTACCCTCGGAAGGGCTGGATTTTCCCTCGGGCTGTGGGGAGCGAGCTAAGTGGGGTTCCCCATCCTCTTTATGGGCTTTCTTTGACCTGCTCCTCCCCTCGGTGCTGTGTGGTGGGCGTACAACTGTTGCAAGTAGGTGGCACAGCTGTTTGCTTTGACTGCCTCGGTACCTCGGGGATCCCAGCCTCACAGTTAACATTGCAGGATGAAAATGGCATTTATGCTTTAATAAACTCACCCTATTTCTTTGTTAGAGGAAGAAAGGGGGGGATCCCACCCACCACGTTGCCAGCTACGTGTCCCCGCTCCGAGCACACCAGAGTGGCTAATGTTTTCCAAATTCTCCCTTGCATTGGAAATGGAAACCATTAGAAAAATATTGGGATGGTGTGAAGATTTCCCAAACACCTGCCTCCCACCTCTTATGCACATATGCCTGGTTCTTGCAATGCATGTAGCTTTTTTTTTTTTTTTTTTTCCGTTTGGTGCATTTTCATTTACAAGCGCATGTATATTTTATAAGAGTATGTGTACATACTTCTTGGTGATTTACTTGTAAATTTCCTAAGTGGGGAAGCCACACAAAGGTCGCCAAGCTGTGGACAGAATTAAATAGCATTTCCTAATAGAAAATAATAAAGCAGGCATCAGAAATGTATAGGCAAGAGGGGGAAAAAGCATTTTCAACCAGAAAGTTATCGAGTGTTTATAATCAAGGAGCTGATCCTGGAGAGGAGGGGGGTCCGCCCTCCTCTTCCCTGTCAAATAAATCACTGCAGGCTCTCAAACTTGTCGCCTGGAAAGGCTTAATCTTTCAGGCTTTGCCCCTTTTTGTCCTGCAAAAACAACACAGCCTTGTATCCTTGCTGGAACACCTGTTTCTCCCTCCT
The DNA here is from genome assembly GCF_023065955.2 of Ursus arctos. Classification (NCBI taxonomy): domain Eukaryota; kingdom Metazoa; phylum Chordata; class Mammalia; order Carnivora; family Ursidae; genus Ursus; species Ursus arctos. Next base: position 33,955,042 of record NW_026622875.1, read on the forward strand.
CCCTGCCTGGTAATATCTAGCAAAACGTATTTCACGGGTTACCTTGGGTAGCACATTTTGCTGATTTGACTTGAAGTATCCATAACTATGATGGACTTCTTTGCCTGACTCAGAAATCCGCTGCTTTTCAATCCCCCATCTAGAGTACCTCTGTAAATCAGAGGAAATAGCAACATCGACTTCTTGCTACTGTTGTCATTATATTATTTTTATTAACTAGCCTGTTATTATTTTAACATTGTGAAGCAACAAATAACTCAATCTGGGATAATGAAATCCCTAGTGTTAAGGAAGTTTGGAATTGGAAAGGCCCTTAGATTTTACATCTCCAGACAATCTGGAATGACAATTGAAACCTGAGAGCCTGTAATAATCTTAATGATTGCTATGCTCCATGTTTATTTAATACTTTTGCCTTTAGATTTTAGGGTGTTTTAAAGTAATGATCAATACACTGTGGAGTAGCTGTTTCATATCTTTTTTTCCTCCGAGCTTATGTTTTGCTATATAAGCAAGAAATGTTTCATTGATTCATGTATTATTTTAAGTATCTTTATTAAATACCTGCTATGTTCGAAGTACTGTTCTAGGTGCTGAGGGTAATAGGGCGAACAAGAATGATGCCATGCTGTTATGAAGCTTATGTTTTTGTAGGGACATCATACAGTGAATGAGTAAATTAATAAACACAATAATTTTGTATTGTCATGGGTACTGTAGAAAAACAAGACAGAGTTATGTGATAGTGACTGAGAGCTTGGCTACCTTAGACTGGGTGGTCAGGGAACCCTCCTCTGAGGAGGTGGCATTAGGCTTGAGAACTGAATGACAAGAAGGAGGTAAACAAAGATTCGGGAAAGGAATTTTCCAGGTAAAGTACTACTGAAAGGTGTGGTCCATATATACAATGGAATATTACTCAGCCACCAGAAAGGATGAATACCCACCATTTGCATCAACATGGATGGAACTGGAGGGGATTATGCTAAGTGAAATAAGTCAAACAGAGGAAGACAATTATCATATGGTTTCACTTATATATGGAACATAAAGAATAGCATGGAGGACATCAGGAGAAGGAAGGGAAAAATGAAGGGGGGGGAAATCAAAAGGGAGATGAATCATGAGAGACTATGGACTCCGGGAAACAAACTGAGGGTGTCAGAGGGGAGGGGAGTGGGGGATGGGTTAGCATGGTGATGGGTATTAAGGAGGGCACGTGTTGTAATGAGCACTGGGTGTTATATGCGAACAATGAATCATGGAACACTACATCAAAAACTAATGATGTACTGTATGGTGACTAACATAATATAATAATAATAATAAAAAGTACCACTACAAGGGCCTAAGGCAGGGATGAGGTTGGCAGGTTCAAGAAGAGAGAGCCAGACTGAGCTGGGAGAAGTGACGTGTGAGACGAGCTCAGGAAAGTCCAGATCACCTGAAAACTTTTAGATCAGTGTCTTAGTCTGTTCAGGCTGCTCTTACAGAATACTGTAGTCTGGGTGGCGTTTAACCACAGAAATTTATTTCTCATGGTTCTGGAGGCTGGATGTCCAAGATCAAGGCACCAGCAGATTTGGTGTCCGGTGTGAATCCGCTTCCTGGTTCCTAGATGGCTGTCTTCTCACTGTGTCCTCACATGGTAGGAGTGATCGGGCTCTCCAGGGTCCCTTTTATAAGGGTACTAGTCCCATTCATGAGGGCTCCACCCACATGACCTGATCACCTCCAAAGGGCCCCACTTTCTAATACCATCGGAGTGGGGATTGGGTTTCAACATATGAATTTTGTAGGGACACAGAGAAATAGTTTGAGTTTTACTTTAAGTGCAACATGAAGCCATGTGGGGGGGGGATGGGGCAGGGGGCAGGGTTTAAACAGGGGAAAGGTATTGCAGAGCCCATGCTTCTGCAGGAACTAGAAGCCTGTGGTTCATGAAGGTCTGCTCCCATGAGTGCACAGGGTCTGAGTGTGGGCAAGGGTATTTCCTTAAAGAAAATCCACAGTGTTAGGAACAGAAGGAAGGGGACTGGATGGCAGGCAGCCAAAATCAAAGATGTTATACTGCTAGAATCTCTTCTGAAGAGAAATTTTACAGGCTTTTGTACGTGGGCAAGAACACATTCTATCTATCTGTCTGTCTATTTATCTGTCTTTCAATCAGTCATCTTTCTGTGTCTTTTTCTATCTACCTATCCAACCTTTCCCACATGCAAAGGGTCAGAAACAAGATAACACCGAGGGGTAGTTAGTCTGTAGAGTTTGGGAGATGAAGAGAAGGCAGTAGCTTTTCCCCAGCAGAAATGTATTTACACCCTACTTTAGAGGCTTCATTATAATGATGAAGATCGATGATAATGACGACATTCTTCATTTATCCACTTAAGTTGGGTTTCCTCCAAAGCAGATGTGGCGACAAAGATTAGGGTGCAAGTCATTTATTGGGAGGTGGTCCCAGGAAGAGAGAGGAAACGGGGGAATGAGGGAAGAAAGGAGAGCCAGTAAATGCTGTATTAATGAGTGGGTTGCCATTGCAGGCAATTGGGGACCGTCTGTGCAGAACATACTTTGGAATTGTGTCAAGAGGCAGTGTGGCTGGGGTATTTATGTGCCAACATCCATCCTTCATTGTCTGAGGGTTTTTCCTGGGGTATTATCTCCCTGGTTCTTCCCGTTTGCCCAATATTCTGGCTAGAGAAGAGAGATGCAGGAAATATGGTAGAAAAATGTAGGATCTGTTGACATATACAGGTACTGATGGTGATTTCAGGGGTGGGCTCAGGGATATGGGCAGGACACCTTTACGGTAATTTAAGGAAACATCAGTTGTAGATGATGCTGGTGATATTCTGGCATAAATTCCTATTTCATGTCCCCAAGGAAAATTCTGCTGATTTGGGGCACCCTCACCATAGACCTTGGGATGTTCCTTAATCTGGGGTGGCTTTTCAAACCTGCTGCTTCAGTTTTTATAGAAACTACGCCCATGGTGGCTGAGGCTCTGCATTTGAGGGTCACTGAACCTTGGTGGTCCCTCTGTGATAGCTGCCTTTCTATGTCTAAAGACAGTGATCACCATCTTTAGATTGCTCAGGTTGGAACTTTTCATATAGAGTTGGCTTTCTAGAACATCAGGAAATACCCGAGAATGGGAGAGTGTGGTGTGTACCTTAGTGTCCTTCCCAGATTTCCCTCCAGGACATAGGCTCTCATGCCCCTGCTATTGGGAGATGTGGCTGCTGGTAGCTCACAGCTAAGGCCCTGTCCAGGAAATGCTCTTAGCCAAGAAGAGACCCCTCCTTCCAGATCACAGTCCTTCCCGGGGGGCAGCCTATATCCAATGACTGGTCAATGCAAGGGCACCAGGGCCGGATCTACTTACCTCACCACCTACCTCCTCAACTCTGAGCAGCCATCTTGGCTCCAGAGCTCCCTGTGGGACAAGCTGAGGCCTCTGCTGCCATTGTGTCAAAGTGCGACTTCTCCCTCTTCCCAATTCTGCCTTCACTCACACCCCAATAAGCCTCCTGCACCCAAATCTCTCTGTCAGAATCTGTTTCCTGAGGTGTCTGACTTGAAGGTCTAATGAAGGAGCAACTGCTTATGCCTTCTTGTTTGATCTGCATCTCTTTTCCCAGTAACTGCTGACAGAGGATAAAAAGGCCCCATTGATATCCCTGGAAACTTGAAGGTCCCTGTGAGTGTAGGCTGTTTGGAGAGGTCCAAAAGTGACCATTTTAGCTGCAGAGCCCTTGATATCATCCACATATGGAAAAGGGCCCTCCGGATGCCCAAGGAGTCGTAGTGAACACATCACCCATGGCTCCTGGAGCCAGCCAAGTGCAGAACGGTCTGTCAAGTGGTGAAATGTTTCCTTGAGATTTTTATGACTGTAGAATGTTTGAAGAGGCCAACATATATCACAAAATGTCGACAGGGAAGAACAGCCTACAAAAGGGGGAAGGAAATAAGAAGCCTTGAAGACTTAGATTGAATATTCTTGGAAACAGAAATGAGTGATTTAGAGTTTATTTGCTTATGTTTGTTTACCATTTGGTGCCTAGTGTTCCTATGATATAATTTGCTTCACAGTTTTGGAATTCTCTTTTACATACCGGTAATGCCTTACACTTTCTGTATATAGTGCATTTCATCCAGAGACTATGGAGGTATCAATCCATAGAAGAACACACTACACTTGGGTTTATCTACACAGTAGTTAATATAGACACAGAGAGGGAGAGATATGAAGTCAACCTACCTTAATAAATTCTTTGTTACTGAAGTAATCTGTAGTGGATGGTAAGCACAGTGAAAAAAATTCTATAAGCTTTCCAAGTCTGCCTGCCCAAATGATTGGGTAAATCGTAGTGTGAGTTTTCATTTTTCTCTTGCTTCCTACTAAACTCAACCCTGGACATTGAAAATCCAGCAGCAGAAATTATATTCAAGGTTAAATATTTAAATTTTATATCTACAAAGCACTGATGACTGATTTAACTATCAAATTATAATGTTAAGGAAACTTATGGGGAAAATATTTTTTAAGTGTTCTAAAAATACAGTTTTATAGGTTGATCATAGCCTAATAAGTTCAAAAGGGCACCTGTGCTGGCATAGTCACCACATTGTGGAATCCTGTGAATTGATACAAACTATACAAGAAAACATTCTATTATTTCCAAAACTTCAAGACACACAAAATCAGGTACTAGGTTTTATAATAACATCATTCCAAATTATTTTCTTTTATGAAGCTTTGCAACTATATGACTGTTTCTGAATTGAGTGCGTTCTTTCTACCTCAAATATTTAATTTGGCGAAAAGCATCTTTAGACACCAAGAATTTTATAACATATTAACAAGGGTGCTCACACAGTATTGCACATGATATTGAAATACTGGAACAACCTAGATGTCCATTTACAGGACAACATTTACATAAATTATGGTTTACTTATAAAATACAGTTTTGAATAAACAATGATACAAATATACCTCTGTTGACCATAGAAACATGGCCGTGTCATATTATTGGCTGATAAAAGTGGATTGTAAAATAACATAAACAGTATAATTCACTTATATATAATTGTATATAGATAGAGAGATAATAGCAAGTACAGAAATGTTATACTTATATATAACAGTGAGTAGTTCACCAAATGTTAGCTGTGATTATCTTTACCTAAAGTGTAGAACTTCAAGTGATACTAATCTTTGTATCTTTGTTTTTACAATAACTATGCATTGTTTTTACAAAAAATAAAACTGTACAGCATCTGAAGATATGGGACTGATGATCACTCTTTCCTCCTTAAAGAATTTTCTTCATTCGGCTTTCAGGACAATAGTCCATCCTGATGTTCTGCGTAGCTCGGACACCATTCCTGTTTCCTTTCCCCTCCCCTGTCTCTCAATGCTGGAGTGAGCCACAGCTCGCTGTCTTTGGTTCTCCTCTCTTCTCTATTTATTTGCTTGATGACCTCTTATGGTTTTCAATGCCATTTATGCTGGCTATTGTTTATTGTCCTTTGGCATCCATATGATTCCTTTCTGTTCCCTTCTGAATTTCAGCTACTTGAAGGGTAAGTTCAACTGTATTTCCCAGACTCTTGTGCAGGTCAGCTTATGAATGCAAATTAGGCTCTGCCGACAATAAGTACTCAGAAGAGAAGTAGAAGACGGCAAGGGTGCTGAAGCCATTTCTCTATGGCAGCCCCATCTACCATGCATGAGTGTTTGCAGCAGCTGGGCTCCACATTTCACATCTTTCTGCCACTTTCATGGGTTCAAGACATGGAATGTGGTAGTGGTAACAGTGTCTTCCCTTCTGGGTTACAGCTACGATTAAGGGACTTCAGAATAAAGCATCCAGTGGTGGTCCCTGAATTATGTTCTTTCACCCCTTCCAACGAATTTGGAAGCTTCTGCCTTAAATACCTTGAATGGTTTCTCTATCTTGCCCTGAACCCTGAGTGATAGGCCAGTGATCCCAGATTTCTATCTTCAGTCCAGATCTCTTCTTTGAACGTTGGGACTCCTATATTCAGCCCCTACTTGACACTCCATTTAGCTATGTAATAGGCATCTCGACCTTAAATCCAAAACTTAGGGGCGCCTGGGTGGCACAGCGGTTAAGCGTCTGCCTTCAGCTCAGGGCGTGATCCCGGCGTTATGGGATCGAGCCCCACGTCAGGCTCCTCCACTATGAGCCTGCTTCTTCCTCTCCCACTCCCCCTGCTTGTGTTCCCTCTCTCGCTGGCTGTCTCTGTCTCTGTCGAATAAATAAATAAAATCTTTAAAAAAAAAAATCCAAAATTTAAAACTTAATTCTGGTCTTCCCAGTAAAACCTGCTTTTTCCACAGCTTTCCCCATATCACTGATGACAATTTATATTTCCAGTTACTTAAGGCCAGAAATTTTGGAAGATTTTTTAAATTCCTGTTTTTCACACCTTACATCATGTCCGTCAACAAGTCCCATTGTCTCTATCTTCAGAATCTTTTTTTGTTTCTGTAAATAGAATGTAAGTTCTGTAAAGGTATGGAATTTTGTCTGTTTTGATACTTTTCCAAAATAGTGTTGGCACATAGTAGATGCTCAATATTTTTGAATGAATAAATAAATGAAAAGATGAGTAATGAATGAAGAGATAAATAAGATATATTATAATATATTATGAAGCATCTTTAGCTAAACTTTCTTCTAGCTACACTCAGGTATGATTTTAGAGAACAGGTTCCCAAGTATTTTTAGAACGTTTTTAGATGTACATATATCTTAGTCTTATCTAGAGTTTGATTCACTAAGCATTTTTAACTTTGAATGGAGAAATGAAAAGGTATGAAATAACTTACCTTAGGGTTGTTGTGCAGAATATGGACTGATATGCCTTCTAGTGTTACAGCTTTGACAAAGTTCACAGCTGTATGAATATCAACAGCTATCCACTGAGCACATACTGTGTGCCAAATCCTGTTCAAGGCATTTATATTTATTTTTTATTATCAAAATGATGCTTTTATATAGTATAACAAATTGAAAGAAGGGGTGAAGAAGAGAAAAACAGAAGTAAGCTTGTACTACAAGGTTTATAATGAAATACTATTTTTTCCTGTTCCACCTTCTCCCCCATCTTTGAGGTCCCCCTCCACAGAGACAATTACTTTCAACTACCTTGGTTGTTTCTTCTGCTATTTAGCTCCAGATTTTAAAAGAACAAGCTTGTATTTCAATATCTTGAATTTACATTTTAAAATATTATTTATTGACTTCCTGCCTTGGGAGATGAGGATTCAGCTCTCCCATCTCCCCATCCACTCATTATAGTTATTTCAAAGCCTTGAAAAATTCAATTTCAGCATTTGCTTTATTATGACCTTAATATTACTTACAGCTGAAATTTTTGGCACTTTTGATTTTTTGGAGAGTTAATAATTGCTTCACTTTTTAAAAACTTAGCTGTCTATATAACTATCACAAATTCTTTCTTCAAACTCTAAAAACTCTAACACTTCTCTCAGTTCAATCTACCTGTTACTTTACCTTTTGTTCTCAATCCTCTTGTTCATATATCAGTGGACTCCTTGAGTCCCTTTGAGGCCACTGCACTGCTATCATTTGGGACTTCCTTTCATCACCATCTTTGGGATTGCCTGTTTCTTGACTCCCATGTTTTCCTTTTTGGTTTTATTTTCTTGTTTTGTTGGACAATATACTAATGAGCTCCCCGAAATAGGGTACATAGGAGGTAGAGATTTTGAGACTTTATGTATCTTAAAATGCCTTTATTCGATCTCACATTTGACTGGTAGGTTGGCATGGAATCCTAGTATCATTTTCCCTCGAGGTTTTGACATCATTGCTTTATTGTCTTCTAGCTTTCAGTGGTGCCATTAAGATATCTGATGCCACTATTTTTGCCAATCCTTTGACTATCTAATGTGCTTTATTTCTCTTCAAAAGTTTTTTAGGATTTCTTTATATGTGTTATCCTGAAATTTCAGTGTGGCTTGATTTCTTAGTCCAATTCAGGCTACTATAACAATATACCATAAAGTGGGCATCTTATAAACACTGCAAATTTATGTCTCACAGTTTTAGAGGCTAAGAAATCCAAGAGCAGGGCTCCCAAAGATTCTGTGTCTGGTGAGAGCCTGCTCCTGGTTCACAGATGGATGTCTGCCTTCTATGGTGTTCTCAGAGGTGAAAGGGTGAGGGATTTCTCTGGGGTCTCTTTTAGAAGGGCATGAATCCCATTCATGAGGATTCCATCCTCATTAATTTATTGCCTCCCAAAGGCCCTACCTCCAAATACCATCATGTTGAGGAAATAGGTTTCAATGTATTAATTTTGGAAGGACAGGAATATTCAGCCCATAATACTTGATAATACTTAGTTTTCAGTTATTGCACAGGGCACTCTACACATCATTTCAATCTGGAAATTCATGTCCTGTTATTCTGAAAATTTTCTCCAATAAGTTCTTTAATAATTTCTTTCCCTCTGTTTTCTCTGTTCTCATTTCTGAAACTATTATTAATTGGATATTGAACTTCCTGGGTTTCTCACATCTTTTTTTCCTATTTTTGATCTCTTTTAAAAAATATTTTATTTATTTATTTGAGAGAGAGAGAGAGAGAGGGCAGAGAGAGAGGGAGAAGTAGGCTCCCCACTGAGGAGGGAGCCCGATGCAATGTGAGCACCTATCCCAGGACCCTGGGATCATGACCTGAGAGGAAGGCAGATGCTTAACTGAATGAGCCACCCAGGCACCCCTATTTTTGGTCTACTTTATCCTCAAATATTGCCTTGTATATTTCAACATTTTCAATACTTTTTTCTCCATTTCTGCTATTATGTTTTTATATCTCCAAGTATTCTTGTGTGACCCTGGAACCAGACTTTGCTGTGTTCATAACCCAGCTCTCCTGTGTGTTCCTGGTCAACTTACTTAACATCTCTGTGACTTCCTCACCTATCAAATAAGGATAATAGAACCTACCTCGTAGAGTTGTTATGATGGCTAAATGGTTTAATATTTGTAGAGCACTTAGCATATTGCCTAGCAGACAGTGAGTTCTATGTAAGTGTTAGATAAATACAATAAATAAATGGCACCCTGCCCTTGTTTCAAGGATACGACATGTCCACTTACTTCTCTGGGAACATTATTGCCTTCTGTGTTGTATGTGTTTCTTCTGTTGTTTATTTGTCTGTTTCCATCCCCGTCTTTCATGTTAGAAGCACTTCTCACCGGTCTGGTGATTCTTGGTTGTATATTCACATTTAAGATGAAGATTATATGAAGCCAATTGGAAGCTCTGGACGTGTGTATTAGTTTTCTCTTGCTGCCCTTACAAATTATCACAAGGCTTTAAATTATCATAAGGCTTAAAACAATACAAATGTATTACCTTACAATTCCATAGGTTAGAAATCCAGCATGGGTCTTACTGGGCTAGAATCATGGTATTGGCAGGGCTGCCTTCCTTTCTAGAATCTCCAAGGAAGAATCTGTTTCTGTGGCTTTTCCAGTTTCTGGTCCCCACCACCTTCAAAGCCAACAATGGCAGGTTGAGTCACATTATATCATTCACCTTTTTTCATGGTCACATTTCCCTGTGATTTTCCTCTTTGGTCTTTGTCCTCTTTTTAAAGGGATCCTTATGATGACTTTGGGATTACACAGATAATCCAGCATCATGTCTCTATTTTAGGTTTGAATAATTAGCAATCTTAATTCCACCTGCAGCCTTAATTCCTCTTTGTCATGTAATCTAACATAGTCACGGGTTCCAGGGATTGGACCCTGGGTATTTTTGAGGGGTCATAGTGTGTGTATATGAATCTCATCAACCTGTGATCATTGGTCTTGTTCTTTTACTGGGCAACCCTCTGTGGGTGTCTACACTGGATTGGTTAGTTTCTCCAGAAAGGAGTAATTCACATTTCTGCCAATGGGTGAAGTTTGGGGTGTCAAACTGGCTGCTTGTGTTTGAAGTTTAGTAGAAGGGTCCCATCAATTGGCAGGTAGACTTTATCTTAATTTTTACTTTCCAGCACCTGCCTCTCCTCCTCCCTCTGCTTGCCTGGTGCTCCCAGGTCAGGGCCACTTAAGAGACAGAAACTCCATCGCTTTCTGATGTCAGGGAGGGGCAGATAGTTGGCTGGCTATGTGGAGTAGGGGAGGGATGCTGAGGATATGATTCGTCCCTATGCAAACTATTTTTGTCTTTTTTAAAGCTTAATTTTGACATAATTTCGGACATGTTGTGAAAAGTGCATTCAGGACAAAGAATTTCCTTATACTCTTCACCCAGATTCCCCATATGTTAACAGTTGCTTTACCATTCTCCCTTGGTATGTACGCAACCTGGATCCCATTTTCTTGGCCTATGCAATGGTGTCTTATTGCTGTATTGCTATGAATTTAGTGAGTTAAACAACACAAATTTATTCTCTTACAGCTCTGAAGGTCAGAATTCTGGGCTAAAATGAAGGTATTGCAGGGTCACATGCCTTCTGGAGTCCCTTGCCTTTTCCAGCTCTGGAGGCTGCCCACATCTCTTGGCTTGGGGGCTCATCTCTTCATCCTCACAGCCAGCAGAGTAGCATCTGCAAGTGTCTGATGCTGATCCTGTTTTGCTTCCTCTTCCACGGTTAAGGACCCTTGCGATGACTTTGGACCCACTTGGAAAATTCAGGATAAACTGCTTATTTTAAAGTCAGTTGATTAGCAATTTTAATTCTGTCTGCAACTTGAATTCTCCCCTGCTGCCCCTATCATGTAAGATAACATATTCAGAGGTTTGGGGATTAGGGTAGGGACGTCTCTGGGGAAATATTATTCTGACAATTACAATATATATCTATTGTTCTTTAAGTTAATTTCAATATTTTCTGGAGTTCCAAGATATTTCAGGCTCACTTTGTACTTTCTTTACCCCAGACCTGGAATTAACCATCTGTTACCTGTTTTTATCTTTCCAACAACAACAATGGTAGATGTTATTATCACCCTTGTTTGACTGTTGAGAAAATTTGAAATACAGAGAGGGTAATTAACCAGCTCATGGTCACACAGCTGGAAAGGGGCTAAGGTGAAGAACGGGACTGGAGTCCAAGTGTATCTCACTTCATGCCTATGCTTGCAATCACTCAGTACGTGAGGGAAACCTCACCTTCCAAAAACAAAACCCATTTTGACCTATTGGTTTGGGGAATAGAATTTACACTTACTATCAAGTAGCATATATAAATATTTTACAGTATGTACCTGGGTGTGGAAAGTTGGGATATAAATGGTATGATTGTTAAGCACATAATAGCTTCTTGGCTGATAGAATAATGAACTTTGTTTTAATATTCTTTTGCTGTCTTTGAGTAAATGGAGGGAAATCCATGTGCTGAGTTGCTTGTTTGAGATAAGCATTTTTATAACAATCAAATGTATGTATTTTTATAATACAGTTTTAATAATTGAGCTTTTGTAACTGAGTTGAGTTCAAAACAAACTTTAAGGAACTCGTTTGTTCACAGTCTTAATCTGGAGTTAGTGATTAATTTAAGGATTGACTTGGGTAATATTTTCTCCACGACTTAATTAATGATGTTGATTTTGGCACAAGATGTATTTTAGAATTTTTGTGTGCAGAGATGATGTGTGTGATTTAACAATATGGGCCAAATTTGATTGAACCCAGTATAACAGGAAACTGTAGGGATATTAACCACCAGCCCCAACCGGTATTTATAATAGAAATAAGCCTTCACCATAAAGCCTCTCCAACAGGCCTTGTAACTATAATGGCACTAGCAGGTGCCGCCACAATAAAAAAGCCAGCCTCCCCATGAACAAATATTAAATTAAAAAAATCAATCAATCTGCAGTCTCCGTTCTGGCCCCAGCATCATTTCTTCCAATAAAGGCAAACTCAGGGTTTGTCAGTGAATTGTTAACAGGTTAAAGACCTTTAGATTATTATTATTATTATTATTATTATTATTACTATTATTTTTGAAGTGCATCAGGCAATTGGCTCTTTTCCTCCCACAATTGCCACTTTGGAATTGGCATATAAATGTTGATGGGACCCATGGCCTTAGGGCAAGTCCTCAGCCCTAAATCTGTGCAGGGTGGGCTGGGGACTCATGTCGCGCTGTGCCATCTCCTCTAAGAAAGCCAAGAAAGCCCTTTATTCTTTGGGGAGTGTTGTCATCCAGACTTAAGGGGTCCTGTGTGATTCAGTTAGCTTCAGAAAGGCATCTTTACCCTTTCCTGCTTTGTTCCCGTCTCCGCTTTCTAAAGGGTGGTGACCCATTCTTGGCTGCCCAGCACACGTAAGCTGCTTTCTCTCTTGTTCCGTTTCTGTGTCCCCTCACTCCTGCCCCTATTCTCAGACCCCCACAGGCTTTCTCATACTTCTCCCACTGAGCGGTAATGGCCAGTCGGAGTTCTCTGGCTTTGGGCTGCAGTGCCAGGCAATCTGTTTGGTTATGTGGGCACTGTCCCTGAAGACTAGCTTGGGAGCCTGCAGTGGAATTTCAGCCATCACTTGAAACAGGAATGGGTGCTATATTTCAGACTGCCATGATTCCACCCAGCGGTGTGGGGGAGGAGGGCACAGATGTTTGCTCTCTGGGTTAGGAAGCTCTTCCTGAAGAGTCTGCCAGTGATTTCAACCCCAAGTGTCCCTGTAGCTGGGGCTGGAAATACTGCGCTGTCAGGATTTAGGTGTGGTATCTGAGAATTACCTACAGCAGTGCTTTTTAAACTTCCAAGTGTATCCGCTGCGGATGCTTTAATGCGTCAGTTCTGAATCGGTATGTCGGACACGAGACCTGAGAACCGGCCTTTCAACGAAGCTCACCGGAGACGTTAGTGCTGCTGGCCTGTGGATCACACTTAGAGTAGCGAGAACTAGAGTGAGGTGACTTGAGGACTCTTCAGAAACGTCCCATATTTTTCTCTGGAGACCTGTGGAAACTGCCTTTGGTCTAGAACGAATCATGTGACTTTTTCTTCTGAAAATTTTTCTAGAACTTGTCTCTTCAACCAAATCACTAAACCTTTGGCTAGCTGGTCATGAAATAGATGTCAATAGATTATGTTTTCTAGTTACGATTGCTCTGAAAATGTTAGCACACCACCCTGATGACCGTGTGTCAGTTACAAATTAGAGAATAAGAAAACCACCACCTAGAAAAAGACACGAAGGTAAGTCAGATCACCTCCATACACAATTTGTGGCACCATTCCTTTTTTTTTTATTTTTTTACTTATAATGATTTTTTATTATATTATGTTAGTCACCATACAGTACATCCCCGGTTTCCGATGTAAGGCTCGATGATTCATTAGTTGTGTATAACACCCAGTGCACCATGCAATACGTGCCCTCCTTACTACCCATCACCGGTCTTTCCCATTCCCCCACCCCCCTCCCCTCTGAGGCCCTCAGTTTGTTTCTCATAGTCCATAGTCTCTCATGTTTCATTCCCCCTTCTGATTACCCCCCCCTTTCTTTATCCCTTTCTTCCCCTACTGATCATCCCAGTTCTTATGTTCCATAGATGAGAGAAATCATATGATAGTTGTCTTTCTCTGCTTGACTTATTTCACTTAGCATTATCTCCTCCAGTGCCGTCCATGTTGTAGCAAATGTTGAGAACTCGTTCTTTCTGATAGCTGAGTAATATTCCATTGTATATATGGACCACAACTTCTTAATCCAGTCATCTGTTGAAGGGCATCTCGGCTCCTTCCACGATTTAGCTATTGTAGACATTGCTGCTATGAACATTGGGGTGCATATGGCCCTTCTCTTTACTATGTCTGTATCTTTGGGGTAAACACCCAGTAGTGCAATGGCTGGATCATAGGGTAGCTCAATTTTTAACTTTTTAAGGGACCTCCACACTGTTTTCCAGAGTGGCTGTACCAACTTGCATTCCCACCAACAATGTAGGAGGGATCCCCTTTCTCCACATCCTCTCCAACAATTGTTGTTTCTTGCTTGTCTATTTTTGTGTGGCACCATTCCTTGGGTCAGAGAGGGGATTTATGAACAAGTCGTGCTGGGAGGAAGGTAGTGGGTATCAAATATGGAGAACTATGCTTAGTAAATTTTTTTAAATCTATCACTGAATGAAAAGTCTCCTTTTTCCCCACTTCATATGTTTTCCTTTTCATGCTGACAGAGGGAGAAAAAGTTTAAGACATCCTCTTTCCCTCTTGATACATTTTAAACCGATGAATCCTCTTCCTCCAAATCTTCACCCAGGGCAAAAATCCCCATATAAAAAGTAACAGATCTGAGATGCTGAGATGTTTCACTCAATTTAGGCCACAGCTCTGCTAAAATACCTATAAGACACATGTAGCTGGTATTTAAAAACATATTTTTCAATTTGACAGGAACTTTCTGGATAATTTCCTGGCATTCATTTTGTTACCTCACCAGAAGTGTTTAGAATTGGATAATACATGAATTTGCAAACTGAAACAATGGGTAGTGGGAGATTCTGACATAAAACTGAGCATTAGGAGTCCAGCCTACACACACTGGTCCAGCAGGTGTGTGTGCGTGTGTGTGTGTGTGTGTGTGTGTGTGTGCACGTGTGCACGCTGCTTGGGGTGAGGATGGCAGAGAGCTGTGTGGAGGGTTGCAATAGCACCGGATATGTCTGATGCTTCCAGAAATCATGCAAATCCTCTGAGCCTCTGTTTTCTCACCCATAAGATGGGAATGGTAAGTGGTGCAGTATAGTTGTCTGCTTCACATGTTTGTTATGAAAATCAAATAAGATGATGTGTGTAAATGAGTTGATGGAGACAACCATCTGCAAATATGGTGAATTTTACCAGGTAGGACTCAAAATCCGGGCATCGGGGCATCCCCCCATACTTAAGCTCCTGACCTCATATTCTCTTTAACAGTGAAGTGAGATGGGTTCAAGCCCTCATTCCCTGGATGGTAGGAGACCCTGAACTCTTCCCCACCTTCCCAAGAGCTTCAGGTCAACGCTGATGGAGAACCTCAACTGACTCCCCTTTCTTCTACTTCTCCGGTTCCTTTTCCCAGCTGAATTCCTGATTTCCTTCACTTGCTGCCTTCTGAGGCTGCTCTCTCATTTCTGTCCCACACCATCCCTTCCGCTTAGGGTGTTCGAGGCAGGGACCTGCACAGAGCACTGGTGTGCCTTGCTGCAAAACTGCAGTGGAGATGCTGTAGTATCGCTGGTCGGAAAAGGCTTCCGTGCAGCAGTCCCAGCAAAGCAGACATGTATTAAGTACTAGATGACATTCCTATTCTTAAAATTCCCTTGGAATTCTTGCCGCACAGAATGTATCACCGGCAACTTTGCTTTTCTTGAATCTCTGCTCTCCAGTGACGCTATTAATCATTTCTCAGACTTTCCTGCTCCTGCACCCATCTACGTTCCTCAACCCAGCTTGTCTACTCTTTGTCTCTGCCTCGATCTCCCTTTCTATTAAGCCTAGTAAGGAATTCTGTGCCCTCTTGCCCCTTGCCTTAAGCCCACATTAAAATGCATTTAAAACACTTCAGAAGGTATCATGTTCAATCAAAAACATCTCCCTGTCCCCCCCACCTTCCTTCTAGCAATGCATTGACCTGTGATGGGCTGAACTGGGTTGCTCCAAAATTCATGTTGAAATCCTAACCCCAGTGCCTCAGATTGTGATTATATTTGGAGATAGGGTCTTTAAGGAGGTAATTAACGTTAAATGAGGCCATTAGGGTGGGCCTTAATCCATAGTGTCCTCATAAGAAGAAGAGATTAGGACATAGACACCCACCCACACACACCCACCCACACACACACACACACACACACACCAGACTATGTGAAGACACAAGAAGAGCCATCTATCTACCTGCCAAAGAGAGAGGCCTCAGAAGAAACCAGTCCTGCTGACATCCTGATCTTGAGCTTCCAGCCTCCAGAATTGTAAGAAAAAAAACTCCTTCTCTTTAATCCACCCCGTCCATCCTACCTGGTTATGGAAACCCTAGCAAACTAATGCATGACCAATAGAAAGATAACGTGAGTCACATATGTAATTTAAAAATTTTTAGTAGCTACATTGACAAAGAAAAAAGAAACAAGTAAAATTCATGATAATAATGTATTATAATTAACCCAATACATGCAAAATATTATCAATATGTAACCAATATAAAAATAATAAAATATTTTACTTTTTCTTTTCATAAAAAACTGGTGTGGATTTTACACTTATGACACATCCCAGTTGGGGCCAGCCACATTCAAATGCTCCACAGATACGTATGGCCAGCGGCTTCTGTCTGGGACGGCATAGCTTTAGTAGTGCAAAGCACTGCTAACATTTTGAAATACCACTCCTTCTCACTCTGGCTTAGCTGAAACCTTGGGCAGAAGTAGAAAGGAGTAAGTAGTATAAAATGTTACCTGCTTTGTATCGCAAGCTCTACCAACTTTCCCTCAAAAATTTAGGAGGCCGGAGTCAGTGTTTTTAAACATTTTCCCGTCTTCCCATCACAGAGGGAAATACGCATACCAGTTTTCTACACCAGTGACTCTTTTCAATGCTAATTCAGACTTGCCCAGCCGGCTTCGGCAACCATTAACCTTTACAACTAGCTAACCACACAGCTGGTTTTGGGTGACCTTTCCTTCTGATCCTCTCATCATTCAAGGCCCATTCCGTGATCCCACTTCTAAGAAGTTCCTGACCACTCCAGGCTGCATCTGCTCTGAATCTCTAACATGTGGAGTCTGGGCCATACCCTCTAGCTTTTAAGTATTTTCCATTTTGTGTCACTTACTATTGTTTCAAATGCATTTATCTTGTTTTCACAACTCGATGAAAGAGCATACTGTGGCTTAGAGGGAAGTGCACAGGTCTGGGCTTGTGTCCCTTCTACGCTATCTGCAGGCTGTGTGCCCTTAGAGGAGGTACTTAGGTTCTCTGTGCCTCCATAAAATAGGGATCAAACTACAGACTTCACAGAGTCCTCATGAAGATTAAATGTCAGAATGTATCCAAAAAGCCTAGCTCTTAGTAGGTTCTCCATAAACAATAGCTGATGATGTCCCCTTATTATCCCTGATTTATTGAGCACCCACCAGGTGCCAGGCACAGCACTCGGTCCTGGGGACACAACTATGAGCAAGAAAAGCTTACTAGTAACTTCTTGGAAATAGGGACCTGTCCTTACATTTCTGTTTTATTTCATGTTGCAAAATAGATTGCTGCGAGTGTGATAGGAGTTGAAGAAATATTGTTGCTTTGTAACAATAGTCAAAACATAGATTAAAAATACCAGAGTCCGTTGTGAGTTCTGTGTGGGTTCGGTACCTGTTGGCTGGGGCAAACGGATTTTCAGTGCTTCTGTGGGTTAGTCCTCAGAAGGCATTCTTCAGAGGTTCCTTAGTTTGAGTGTCGATATACTGTATTTCAGGTGGTGATCTGACAGCTCCAGATCAGATTTATATTCCTGTAAGTTTCACTTGAATATCATTCTAAGTTGTTTCAGTGTTTAGTCTGTATTGCCAGTGGGCATTCAAAACATTGAAAATTACATGGAAGGGTTAGGGAACACAGGAAATTTTAGAACAGGAAATCCCTGTAAGTCTAGTTGAGTCTGCAATTGTGCCACCCCATAATTACTTTCCTTTGTAATGCTTATCTCCTTAAAATATATAGTATTTGTATAAATACACATATGCATAGGTACGGTACACACATATTAGCAACCTGAACCTGCATAGCAGTTTGCACTGTAAATTTACCCCTGTTTTTGTAAAGAAACCACTAAAACTTATTTAATACCATGTTCTTTCTGGGCTTAAGTACACAGCCCTTCTTTTTTCTTTCTCTTTGGCATTTAGTCCTTGCAAATCTCCCTCTATTCTGTTACCGTGGAATTGAAGACATTCTTGGTGAATTCCCTTTACATTTCCTTTCTTTTCTTTCCTTTCTTTTTTTTTTTTTTTTTTTGAACAGAGGAAAGTAGAGCAACTATGTTTCCACCTTTGTAAATAATTAAGGTCCTTGAGTCCTTGTATCATTCTGGTTGCCCTCTGTTGTACCTTCTTGATTTCAATAATATTCTTTTCATATTAATGTGATCTGTCTTGTAGGACTGCTCTCACTGCATTCCAAATGGAGACTCTCCTCCAGCCCCCTCCGTTATGACACAATAATTGTTGTTGACCTGCATTCTGTGCCTGTGCAGCCACGAATCCATTTCCTCCTCTTCAGCTGCTGGAATTTTCCCCTCCTGCTTTTTCTTCCTATGCTGTCTTTATTATCCAATGACCCATTAAGCCCCAGACTTCAGGGTGATCTTCAGTTCCTTCCTATCTGTCTTTGGTCACAAATAGTCACCTGCAAAAGGCAAGTGCTTCCCCTAAGAAACCATGCTTGCTGAAGATAGAAACAGGCGCAAGAAGTGTTTGGAGACATTCAGACATGAGAGAGCCCTAATGAACTCATGAGGGGAAGTAGGAGGCAAATTGCTCAAGTTTTCTGGGTGCCAAGGAAGCAATAGCCCTGCTTAAAGAAGCCTGCCGGCATGTTGGTACATTGCCAAAAGAGAACACTGCTCCCAACAGACCTATTCTGTGAGCTGCTGTGATATTTCCTGTGCCCTTATCTGATGTACTCGGAATCTTCCAAATCTTCCCTATGTTTCTACTGCATCCAAGTTTCTGGTTTACTTCTTGGATTACCAGGACATTCTTCTTTCTCGACCCTAACACACTACCTCTATCCACTCCAAATTATTCTGCACATGGCTGTCAAAATAATTTCTCATGCCTGGCCCTGGGATGGTGATATCCAGTGACTTAATCTTGCAGTGGCCCTTCCGGTCTCTAGTCAAAATACATCTTCCACTGTGGAAAGCCTCCCACAACCTGAGCTGGATTTGCCTGTTTGAAGTGATCTTACACGATGTCTCTGCCTTCTTGTCACCCACCTACCTCTGCTAGATTCAGCCCTCTTTCTCATATTTGTCTCCTCTCCTTCCCAGTAATCTCAAATACATGTTTTAATATCTTCCCAACATCTTCCAAATCTCATTTCTCCATTTTAAAAATTCTAAGTGAAGTTCAATTTCTCCTAAAAATTTTGCTTAAATAACTTCACCCAATCGCAAACCATTATACCAGTCCTATGCTTCTCTTGCATATATTCATGTCATAATGGTAAAATGTAAATATTTGTTTAAAGCCTTCATGTTGGAAATAGTCGTATTCCTCTTAGACATATATATTCATTCCAGAAGTGCCAAAGCAACTGGGAATTTGGAGCAGTTTTATCAACTACAGTCAACTAATCTGCCAATTTGGTCTCAAAAATCAGATAAATCCTAATGACTTACAATAATTTGGTTAGTACATTGTTCTTTTTTTTTTTTTTAAGTAAATCTGAAACTACTAAAAATATCTGGATAGGAAGAGCCTAACTTTTTATCCAATGATTCCTAAAGGAGTGTGTGTGTGTGTGTGTGTGTGTGTGTGTGTGTGTAGCGAGAGAGAAAGATGAGAGTATCAAAATAAGCTGACAAAATTTTGAAGAACACACATATTTAAGATTCTCCTTTATACCATTCAGGTTGTCTTTTGACGAACCTTCTGAATTTCAATGATTTTCTTATCTTATTGATGACAGGCCATCTTAGGGGGCTGCTCTGTGGCAACTTCCATCATATGATTACACTCATTGAACTACATTTCATGGCTCTCATTCATGATTCAAAGGGTGTAAAATAAAACAACATTTCAGTGCCAAGGTTTGCATCCCTCTCCTTCCCTCCCTCCCTGTCTTTGGGGGAAAAGTAGAATATTCTCAACCTTGGTGATTTTATGGTGAGGAAAGCTTTCATCCCCTACTAGTGATACCAGAAGTGGTTCCAACCTTCCTGAAGGCATTTTGCCAATACATGTCTACATCCTGTATTTCCACTTCCAGAAACTTATCATCAGACAACTAGAAATATTATAAAAGATTTATATGCAACGATGTTGGATTGTATATAAATGATTGGATTATGGTTAGGTTGCTTATGGGCCACGGGATGATCTTTCTCTGTTACACTAAGTCATCACTCTGTGGAACTGTGTTCAGAAACAGAAGTTCCCATAACTTCCTGTGGTAGGCAGAGACAGGATCACATGCCTTCCTTTCAAAATCAGAAAAAGTGTCATCTAAGAATCCCAAACAGTTTCTGCCTGCTAAGATGAGAAATCCAAACTTGCTTTCGGGGATTATTCAGTTGTTGATGCACTAGCAACGTGTTGGTGGCCTCTCTACCAGTCTCAGGGTATGGATTTCATTTTCGTGAGCAAATAATAACCTTTTCTCTCTGAAGCCACTGTCACATATGGTTTCTGTTATTAGCAGCTAAAAACAATTCCAAACTGATTTGAGAAACTTATATGACAGTTATAAGCTGGTAGAGTTTGGAACAACTAAGTTATAATCGAACATGCTATGGCTTTGTGTGTCGTGTTTTGGATAAGCAGTAAGAATAACAGTAGATGTTAGTATAGAAATGTATAGCTTGCAAAGCATGTCCACAGATCTGACTTCATTGGCTCATTGCGAGAAGCTTGGGTAAGAGTTTAATGGAAAGGAAGTTCACAGAGTTACTTAGGTTCTAGCTTTAGAGCTGGCACTAGCTAGTCCTGGGACCTCAGGCGAGTATGGTAAAGATATAAATAGTCCCACTTTAGAGAGGAAAACATTACGGTATGATAAAGTTAGGTGGCTTTTCCAAGGCCCTTGGATTTGCTGACCTCAAAGGTCTCTTCCAGCCTTAAAATTCTATCCTGCTACTGTGTTTCTGACTCTGCCAAATACCAAACACTCCTACCTCGGAGTCCCTGACCTTTGAAGTTTTCTCTCCTTTTGCATTCTGGATATGAGGGGCTAAGTCTAGAGTAGGCTAGGAGAGGGGATAGGAACAGGATAGCTAGACAGAGAGGCCCACGTTTCCAGAAAAATGGCAGACAGCATATTTTTTTGTAAAAAAGAACACTGTTTCTCTGGATATAATATGCAAATAACATGGTCCGCTCATTTATTTTACCTGCGCTGCTCCCTTAGATATTTGAGTTCGTGGCCCTAGACTAGAGGACCTTGAATCTTCCAGGCAGCTCACTATTGTGGGAATATGAAGGGGGAAGTAATTGCTGGTTCACATTAGGAAGTGAATTTAACAGAACAGACTATCCAAAATATCTACCCACCTACCTTGATTGAAAGATGGAGTTTTCTATAGAAAAATGATGGATTGTAAATGTAATATTCTTAAGCAATAGACACATGCCTGTGTGGTACTTGTCAGGTGTAATTAAGACAAACATTTCAGGTTAAGGCTCTATTATGTGCTATACAACATACTAGCTGCTAGGTGCCTTTGGTTATTTCTAGTGCAACTTAATTAAAATAAAAATTAAATTTAAGGGGTGCCTGGGTGGCTCAGTCAGTCGAGCGTCTGACTCTTGATTTCAGCTCAGGTCTTGATCTCAGGGTCGTGAATTCAAGCCCTGCATCGGGCTCCACCCTGGGCACGAAGCCTCTTTAGAAAAAACTAAAAATAAAATTTAAAAATTCAGTTCCTGAATCACATCAGTCTCATTTTAAGTGATCAATTCTTACCAATTCTGTATTGGACAGTGTAGATCATAGAATGTTTCCATCATCACCGAAAGTGTCATTTGACAGTGATACTCTAGATCAGTCAGCTTTCTTATACCTCTAACACATCTGAGCTATAGAACACAGTCCTCCTGAAAACAGTGCCCTCCACTCCCCACGGTGCTTTTCTCCCAGTGGGTCCCTCCTCCTCAAGGGGGAGGAGAGGCTTAACAGAATCTGGGTGAGGGGTCGTTCCAGAAAGTCCCCAGGTTGCTCCCACCTGCCTTCTCACACCTCCGTGTCCCACTGAGACTCATTGCTCCTGAAAGCCTGTGGAGCTGTCATTCTCGTCCTTCGCTGCACACTGGAATCACCTGGGGCGTTTAAAACTACTGATGCCTGGGTCCCACACCCAGAAATTCTGCCTTCATTGAGCCTTGGGATTCTTAAAGGCTTCCCAGGGGATTCTAGTGGGCAGCCAAGATAGAAAACCACTGTTTTAGGGATTAGTATTTGGTAATTAACAGATTATCACTTGGTTGATCCCATTAGGAAATATGAATAAGGAATGATATTTTACTTTCAGGAACATCTTACAATGGCTTCGCTCGAAACTTCTTTTTAAAACAGATGCCATTCATAGTTACTTTGACTCAGAGGTTACCAGCAAACAAAATTCATGACTTGATTATCCAAAATGGTAAGTGAATTTTCAATGACTTCCCGTCTGTCTTAGGATAAAGCAACAAATGACACAAGTCCCTTAGCCTTTGCTTTAGTCTCCACTGTCTAGCCATATTACAGGCCTTCAGTTCTTCATGCTCTTTCTTGCTGCTGGGACTTCACACGGATGGTTCCCTCTGCCCTACATGTGATGCTTTTTCTCTAACCCCCCTTCCCCACTGCTGCCATCATCCTTCCCCTTCACCTGGCCTTCAAGTCTCAATCCAAACGTCACTTCCTCAGGGGAGACTCCTCTTACTCTTTTGACCCAGACAAGATTATTGTACAGAGAGACTCATAATAATGCTTTCCAAACATTCTGGTTGCTCCTTTATATCTCCTACCCCCCTTATAGTTAGGCAGAGTCGTGTGCCTTTTTGCTGGTCAAGGAAGGGAGAGCGGAAGAGGCACATAGCAACTCTAGGAGCAGGGAAAGCTCAAGTCGGATTCCCCCTTTTCCTCTGTAAAGATACATAACATCCTAGATAGTAGATTCTCCTTCAACCTGAACCTCTGTATGACCAGGTGGAGTGCAGACCTCTATGTTGAATACAGAGCCCAGGTAAGAAAGAAACTTTTGTTGGGTTGAGTTTGGGTGCTTGCTCTGTACTAACAGCGTATCCCAACTTAACATGCCTAACACAGATACATCTCCCTCCTATATGCTCCTCTGCAACCTATGTTGACTCTTTACAACCTTTATCAGATGTCTAACAACTCTTTAATGCAGCTATTTCCTTTTAAACTGTCAGATCCATACGGGCAAGAATGAAACTGTTGTATTCATCTTTGAATCCCCAGCACTCAGTTGGGGATTGACAAATCGGTTGAGCAAGACATATCTGATGAATAAATGAATGAATGAATGAATGGGAGAGATAGAGATGAGAGCTAGTTACATCTTATTCTCTGTCAGTGTGTGCAGATCACTCTATTAATAGTACATCGGCAAACCCCACTATTAGGATAATTATAGAGAATATAAGGTTGAGACATTACTTATGAGGATAAATTCAAGGAGCAGGAGCTAGAATGAAACTTAGACACTATCTGATTCTGGGTGTCTCTAAGTCAGGTCAAAAGAACATCTATATTGAAGGAACCCAGCGGTGTCTTTAAAAATTAAAGAATGAATGGACTCAGTTGAAGGGGCCTCTGCCATTCCGGAATGCCATTCATCACTACGGAGGGAAAAGGAGGCCTAACCAGCTCATGAAATTACCACATACCATTTCCACTCATCTAAGCTAGAGAAAATCCAAAATTCTCATGATGGGGTTTGGATATTTGCATTTTAGCAAGCACCCCAGGGGGTCTTTATGCACAAGCATTGGAGGACCACTAACCTAGTTCAACTAATTGGGAGAGGCAGGCAAATGCAATTACATTGCCATCTTTCCAGCTCCGTGGGGGCTTGTGAGGAATAGTGACAGTGCCTCATGAAATCATTTCCAGGGAAATCTTCCACCACAGATCCATAGATAGCCACCCTTCCACGTGGGGTTACAGAAACTCTTCACAGTGGGAGAGCAGAATGGATAAGAGCACCCCTCTGGAGTCAGCTCTCTGTGGTCCTTTCCTCGCTGCCTCAACTGAAGCTAGTTGTTTACCCTCTCCATGCCTCAGTTTAGTCATCTGGAAAATGAGGATAATAACATAATCTGTGTCATAGGAATATTTTACAGATTAAAGGAGATTACACATATAAAGCACCTGACACATAGTATGTACTCGATACGTATTAGCTATTATTTCAGTTAGTATTGTTCTGAGTCCTGTGCTCTGTCCAGTACTTTGGAACACTTACATGTATTATTGTTTTGACGAGATTTATAGCAGAGGTGTCTGTTCATGGGAAATATAATTAAACCCTCCGTGTAAATAAATTCATAATATTGAACTGGCCTTTATCAGATTATCTTTAATGATACATGTGGACCCTGCTTAAGTAACCCCAGTATATAAAAATGCAGATTTACACAGAAGACAAATTAATAGATTATTATTTGCTTTATAAATATAATTCTTCCTTTTTAAAGCAAGGTTTCAATTTGAATAAAAAAATTCCTGTGATACCTTTAAAATAATCACTAGTATACCAAAAAAAGGAGTTTATATGAAATTTTTAGAGATCTGCTTATCGTACAAATGAAAACATTACTCTTTATTTGTTTCCCTCCGAAGGCTGCCTTGTGTGGGAGTGGAACACAGCTCTCACTGTTTATCAGCAAAGCAGTAGGGCTGCAGGTGACTGGATGGTATTTCACTTGGAAGTATGAGTTTAGAAAGGACATCGAGATTCTCAATCACAGAGGTGTTTGCAATAGAAAGGAATATCACTTCCAGTGATTCTCAAATGCCCACACAGGGATGGGGACAAGCCTGGGACAAAGTTTTCACTGGTTTATGGTGCAATGAGAAAAATAAGGATAAATGTGATGAGGTTTCCCTAAAAGTAAGTTTCTTCAAATTAAAGGACTGTTCTTTATTTGATACTAGGTCTTCTTATTTAGAGGTTTCAAGTTTCCCATCTCTTATGAAATGCTGGCTATAAATATGACCATTTCTGTTGTTCTTATTGGAACAACAAAAGAGTTGGCACTTCTACATTGGACCATATATCAGTTTATTTTATTTTATTTTAAAAGTTCAAGAGAGATGGAGAGCCTGCGTGGCTCAGTCGGTTAAGCATCTGCCTTCGGCTCAGGTCATGATTTAAGTGTCATGGGATGGAGCCCCATGGCGGGGTCCCTGATCAGTGGGGAGTCTGCTTTTCCCTCTCGCACTGCCCCTCCCCCTCATCTCAAATAAATAAATAAAAATTTTTTTAAAAAGTTCAAGAGAGACTAAAATTTAGCCCCACTTTTAAACCAGACTTCAAGGATCAGAGAAAATAAGTGACCCATACAAGAATGCACAGCAAGCATTGAAGCCAGGATTGGAACCCTGTTCTCCAGATACTTTCTGCTACTTAAGACACTTCCTTAGATTGTCTTTCGGTTTCCGTCCTTTCAGCCTGCCTTTTCTTAGCTGTCTCATTCTGATACATTTGTATTTATATCCTATTGCTAGAGATTTGCTCCTAATGTGTAACAGCATTTCCTTTTATATGACTTTACCTTTTTGGGTCCCTTTTATAAACATAAACTTGTTTATTTAGTGCTTAATTGGGTTGTTAGGACTAAGTGGCTATGTATTCATTTATTATAATAAAATGATCCATTAAAACTTGTTTTTCTTTATGAATAGTATGGAGTTGGCACTTTTTTCCCCCTCTAAAATAATGCCGCACACTGAGAATCTATGGAGGGAGCTGAGGGAAGTTATAAATGATTAAATGAGACATTGATGCTCATATGAAGATGTTTGAAATGCAGTTGTTTATTTCTTGAAATGTGGCCCACCTTCTCCTTTTTGTTTGAGAAGTAGGAAATTGGGTAGACGAAAAATTAATGCAAAACTCTGTTCACCGGGTCTTCTGAAGCATAGATTTCACCCTGTAATGCTGCGTGAGAGTCAGGGCAGGGCATGCCAGCAGACACCCTCAACTCTTGTACTAGCTGTCCTTCAGTCCTGTCTCTTCCCTTCCCTTCCCTTCCCTTCCCTTCCCTTCCCTTCCCTTCCCTTCCCTTCCCTTCCTCCCTCTTTCTTTCTTTCTTTCTTTCTTTCTTTCTTTCTTTCTTTCTTTCTTTCTTTCTTAATAAAGAAATTGGAAACATCTCTGAGAGTGACTCTCATATGGAGAAATTCCAGGGGGAAAATATTCCTGTGATATGTTGGGGGAAGAAGCCACCATCAACCTGGTCAGAATCAGGAAAACAAGAGTTCTCACAGAGCTCTCTTTGTGTGACCAGCTGCCTTTGGATTATTCTGCCTAACCAGGCAGACTTGACATGCTCTCTGCAATATCTTCCTGAGCCCCGGAGCCAGATGGAGGTCAGTGGTCCAGCTCAAGTTTCATGAAAGGGCTCCTGGCCCCTCCATGGTGCTGCTCTTTTGGTTTTTACTATTCATCTTCTCTGCTTTTGATTTTCCTTTTTTCCCCTTTTCAGGGGAAAAAATTTTCAAAGGGCTCTCTCTAATTTCTGGTAGTCATTTGTGTAGCTATGAAGATTTTTGCTTTAAATGTTTTTATATGTCCATCATGTGTTTGTACCTTTCTCATTTACATTCTCTTACTGGTTTTATTACGATGCTTTGTGCAAGAATATGTATGTACACATAAATGGTCAATTGTGTGTACATGTGATATATACATATGTTTATGCTTTACATATATTTGTTTCTATGCTTTATGTGTATGTATACATATATACAGCAGAGAAATAAAAAATATGGAAATAATAAAAAAATATTATTTGAAATCCCATGTATCTTACTTATAGGAAAAGCCTTAGTAAACTTTCTTAAATCAATACATTTATATATAGATAGATAGATAGAAAAATAGACTTAATTAACAAGTGAAAAAGGAGGGAAACATCCTGTGGAAAATAATATGTAATAAACCAGAGAAGCAGAAGAGTATTGTGTACACAACCTGCTATTACCATCATGTATTTATATATACTATATGCTTTCCTAGCCAACATAATTCATGGGCTGAAATTATTAGCATCTTTTCTGGATATAGTGAGTCGTCCTGTTCTCCTATGGCTAATGAATGACAGAGGGGGGTATGTGCTATAAACCGTAAATTACAAATACATATCCCAGTTCCTGGCAGTCCTATTGGAACATGATTTCTTCTCTCTCTCTTTCTCTCAATCTCCCTTCTCTTCCTCCTCTTTCTTTGACTTCTTCTTTGAAAAATGCCTTTTATTACTTATGATAGGCGTTGAACACTCACACTATTTTGTTGCGTGCCCTGCCCTCAGAGACTGCACGTTCAAATCCTATTTGCTGTAACAGTGGAGGACTGCTTGGAGGTGACAGCCCTTCCTAATGAATTTCCCAGGGTCTGAGCCCTTGAGAGTGGTCTGGATAAAGCCACAGGACAACTAGAGTGGCACCTAAAAAAAACAAAACCAAACAACGATAACAAAAATGCAGCGAGATTGCTTCCCTCTTATTTTTCTTGCAAGAGAAATAAAGGCGGTGAGAATAGGTTGATCTTTGATGAATTGGTTCTATTCAGAGGAGTGCTATCATTTTAATGTCCTTTTTTTTTTTTTTTGAAAATGCACCCACAGTCTCTGAATTCCCATTAATGCAAAGTTCAGATAAAGCTGATGAAAAGCATCTGCCATCTTGATAGTTGCCATGGCAGATGGCGCCAGCCTTTATGCTTTTATCAGTATTAGTATCAGAACACACTTTGTGTTCCAAGCTGAGATAAAACTCATTGAAGCTGTACCTGGAAGAGGCAGTGCCACACTGCAGGCCCCACTGTTCTGCATCTTGACAGAACTGCCTGCATAAAAGCCACGCTTGACATATTCTTGTGGTTCATTAGTTCATCAGTACTGATGATATTTTGCAAACTTGGAGGACAAGGAGGGGGTTTGAAAAAGCTGCTCTAGCTGTTGCCAGTTTTCCTTGCCACTCGTCCCCTTGGAATGTGTGGAGGAAGCGCATCACCAGTGGCCATTTATGCTAACCCTGCTGACCTTGGGAAGTCCCGTGGGTGGGGGGCATTCATGTCAACCTTGGCAACCTAAGAGCTGTGGGAAAGAGGAGGAGCCCTTGGAGGACTTTGAGCTGAGTGTGGCCCAGGCTCCAGAGGGTGCCTGCAGCTTCCTTTCGGCAAGTGCATTCGGACACTGTGATGCTCACCTCTCTTTCTGTGTCTCTCTGTCATAGCTGCTGCTGCGACATACCCCACGTCGGGAATGTAGAGCTGAAACCCTGTACCATCTCCCCACTCTTGGCCTCAGTCCAGGTTCTGCAGCCCTCCTGTATCATGGCCCAATGGACCCTTGTTTATCCAAATGTCCCAAAGATGTGACTTCAGAGAGTTAAAGCTGTTCCACCAGCTCTTCATTGTACATTTCCAAACATATTGGCAGATTCTCCCCCACCTCTTGCATCCTCTCTTTAGTTATGTGTGCAGTTATTTTTGGTAATATTGTTGCCTGATAAATAGAGGGGTTGTGAGATCTTAAGTTATTATGCAAGTGTTAGCTACACAGCCTGGTACACCATTTGGCTGGTGCATGGGGGGGAGATGAACAGTAACAAAGAGGAGGAGGGCAAGGAGTTATTTTAAATTAAAGTATGCATATGTATCTATATGACATTAATAATAAGGGTTGGGAGCCATTAGAGTTGGCTGCACTGGCTTTTCAGGCACCTCCAAGAACACTTTAAAAGAATTTTTAAAACGAAGACACAAAACGGACTTTCTTATTTTTCCTTTCTCGGTTAAGGAGAATTGGATTCAGAGCCCAGGCTCAAATATGGGCTCCACCATATGCTAACGGTGTGATTTGGGGACACCTACTTAAAATCTCTATAGCTCGTTTTCCTTATTTAAGAGAAGTACGTTATGCTCACATCCATCTCCTAGAGTAACCATGAGGATTAAGTAAGATCAGGTGTGTAAAGCAAAGAGCTAGAAATGCCCAATAAATACCTGTGATCACTACCACTATTCTCTTCCATCACTTCCCCATTTCTTAGCACTGAAACAGCTTTAAGGAGGATACATATCATTAAAACCTCCCTCCACAGTAGCATCTACGTGGGTGGGGCCCCTGACTACCGTTTTCCAGAATTCTAAGCATTCCGCAGCTGTGGTGTCAGCCCAGCTCCACATCAGGGGTCAAGCATGCCTTCCGAGTTGCCTCCCCTGCCTGCAGACATCGCACAACCTGGTTCCTGCTTCAGGCCCTGAGTTGGACAGGTGAAGGTCCATCATCAATGCACATCTAGTAGTCATTCTAGAACTCTATGGTTTACAATGGGCTATCACTGCAAGGCAAAGAGGGATATCGTTATTTCTGTAACACCAATTCGCAATCTGGTGCAATGCCCATGCCTCCTTCTCCCAGGAGGTGTTATTGTCCCAGAGGAAGGTGAAAAGAAAATGTGCACTTTCAGGACTCTGTTCAATAATTAATATAACCTCACATTTTAAAATGGAGTGATACATTTTCTTTCTTCATGTTTAAATGAAGTATAATGTATACAGTAACATGAACTTCTTAGTGTTTAGTTCTGTAAGATTTGACAAACACATCCAGTTATATAACCATCTCCATAACAAAGATATAGAATAACTTTATCATTCTAAAAAAAAATTCCCCTGTGTCTTCTTTGCAGACATCCTGGCCCCCACACTCATTCCCTGGCAATCACTGATCTCTTGTCTGTCTCCATATTTTTTTCCTTTTTGGGAGGGTCATGTACATGGAGTATTACACTATGTAGACCTTCGGGTCTGTGTACTTTATTTGCCTGAGTGTATTTGAGATCCACCCTGTCGTGTGCATATAGGAATTTATTCCTTATTATTAAATAGTATTCCACTGTATGGATAGATCACAGTATAGAATATCACAGATGTATCCATTACATGTTGTGAAACACTTGGGTTGTTTCCAGTTTTGAGCAATGAAAGATAAGACTGCCCTGAACATTCATGGACAAGTCTTTGTGTGAACAGAAACTTTTACTTCACTTGGTTAAATACTTAGTGATCTGACTGCTGGGTCATATGGTAAGTGTACGGTTATCTTTATAAGAAATGGCCAAACCCTTTTCCAAGTGCAAAACCATTTTGCATTCCCATCATCAGTGAACGAAAGTTTCAGCAGCTCCGTGTCCTTGTCAGCACATGGTATTGCCAGATTTCCTTTTTTTTTTCTAATTTGGGCCTTTCTAGCAAATATATAGGGGTGTCTCATTATGGTTTTAACTGGTATTTCTCCAGTGAATAATTATGTTCGGCATATTTTCATGTGTTTATTTGCCATTTGTACATTTTTGATGAAGTTTCTGTTCAAATGTTTTGCCCTTTATTTTTTTTCAATGGGGTTATTTTTTTTTTTTAAGTATTCACTTCCGAGTGGTTTTTTTTTAAAATGTATCCTGGCTACAAGTCCTTAACAGTTGACCATATATATGGGTCTGTTTCTGCATTTTCAAGTCTGTTCCTTTGATCTATATGTCCTATTCTGTCTTCAATACTACACTGTTTTGTTTGCTATAGCTTTTTGGTAAGGCTTAAAATCAGAGAGTGTGAGTCCTTCAAACTCATTCTTCTTGTTCAAAGAACAGTACTATATAGTGTAAAGCATCAATACAGTTCCCAGTTGCTATATGTCAAACATATACACTTACTTTAGATGACACCACTGGGGCACAACAGCCTTCTCCACCCTGAGGATTTTCGATACATTGCAGAGCATGTATATGTGTGTTAAAACAATGAGAGGAACTACTATGAATGCCCGGAGACCTGAAAACCACTTGGACCTCTAATAAAATGGAATGCCTTATAAGGCTGTACTTACAGTTAGCCTACATTTTTAAAAACTCACCTTTATTTATTTATCTTTTTTTTTGGAGGATACCTGTTCATAAATTTAATTCAGAAAATTCTAACCCCTTTAGGCTGCTGCATGAAGTTTCAGCCATAAACAAAACACAGCTGTTCCCTATGGCGCACCATTACCTGGGACTTACTGTGAAAAGCTTGCCTTGTGTAGCACTCCATTGCTTACAGAGTTCTTTTAGGTACATAATTCCATTAAGTCCTCACAACCAGCCTTGGAACAGATCTTCCTGTCCCCATTCCATGGGTAAGGAATCTTCAGAGAGTTCAAATCCCTGACTCATTGTTATTGGCAGCAGGTGTCCTCGAGTTAGGACTCTACCTGAGTCCTTGTACCAAGTCATCTGAATCTCTACTTCAGTACATCCTGGCTTTAGGAAGTTTAGATAGTCCTGGGTCAGTGGCATCTGGCTCAGGATATCCTGAAGGGCAATAGGATGTTATTAAAATAAAAACCCATTGCTGCCAAATTCAGCCAGAATCAAATCTGTGGGGAGTGTCGGCTTTAATTATTAGCTGACCTTTGGTGGTCACATTCCACTGTGCCAAGCTTGAATTCAATCCTCCAGACTTGGTGGGGTTAAGGAAGAGATAGGGAGTGCTATTTTAAAAGGGTGTGAAGCCTAGGAAATTCTGTTATCCCCTAAAACTTGTCTCCTCCATTAGGCTGAGTACAAATACCACTGGTGCAATTTTTTGTTGTCATTGTATTAGTAATTAGTAGTCATCAGCCACTTGGAGGGAGAACCTGCGTTTTGATATTTGACCAAGTTTGGCACTAGAGTTAGGCATCAGAAACAGGGTCATACTCTGGAATCAGTACCTACATTCTACAGCTACAGAATAATTTTGACGTTTGCTTCACCCAGAAAGTATATAAAAGAAACTGTCAAAACTTGTGGTTCTCAAAGTGGGGTTCAGGGACTGGCAGCTGCAGCATCACCATTACCTAGGAATTAGCCTGAAATGCAAATTTTCATCCCTCCTCCTCAACTGATTTCATTTAATTTTCTTTCCCCTAAGTAAGTGAACAGAATCTCCAAAGAAGGACAGCTTGAGAAGGGGAAACACGTTAGATCATCACAGAACTCGTTTGCAGATATGAAGTACCATAAATAGCTTAATGTGGAGAGAACACTGACATTATCTACTGTGGGTCAGGATGAGCTGGAGATTGTTGTAAGATCAATTTGGTAAATTAAGCCACAAAACTGTATTCAGGATGGACTCAGATTCCAGGTTAACTTATGCTTCTTATCTCCGTGGTGTGAATAGGGCATCTTTTTTGACGGAGAATATTCACAGTTGTCTCAAGGTTGTAAGAGACACTCACTGTACTTTCCTTTTCGGAGAAAAAAATCCAGACACCTTTCTGATGGGAGTCTGTTCTTGGAATAAGAAAATGTGTCTTTGGCTTGTGTTTTTATTTTCACGAGACTCTAGGTTTATACTTTCAGTTAGAACATCCAAGAGAAATGAAGAATTATCAGGAATCCTCTTCCTTGGAAGTGTCCTCTGAGAAAGCAAGCACCTAGTTGTTTTTTTTTTTCCCAAGAAGAAATAAAAGCCAATTCTTCTAAATTTATATGGTGTTAGAGGTGGAAAGAATCTTATAAAGCATCAGGAGTTTTTCAAAGGGAATTTCGTTTGCGCTTTGGGTAGAAGAGTGTTTCCTAGTGAGAGACTGTCCTGTGTGAAAGATGTTTCGCATTCCTGGCCTCTGATACTAAATGCTAATAGCATCCCCCAATTATTATTATAACAAAAGCCTCCCAGTGTATTTCCAAACACTCTCTCAGGTAGTGCCTTAGGTTGAGAACTTCCTCCAGTCCCATGGCTTTATCATCAAGGAAACTGAGATCCGAGACTCAGCCTTTGACCCTGATTTTCTGACCATTAGCCCCACTATAGTGTAAGTGCCATGAAGACAAGAATTTTTGTCCATTCTATTCACTGCTGGATCCCCAGGACTTAGTACAGTTTCTGTCACATAGGAGGCACTCAATAAATATTTGTTGAGTGAATAAATAAATGAATGAGGAGATGGGTTACCACATACTCTAGGACACCATCTCCAAGATCCACCAAAAACAAAGTGATTGACTATTGATGATTGCCAAGGCCCTAAACATCATTAGCTTTCAGGTAACCGACACAATAAGGCCCATTATTAGAGACTTGAATGAGTCAGAGTAAATGGGATTCTTCAAGGCAGTCCTACATTGTCTCAGAAACTTGACTTCCAAGTTAAATGCAGTACCTCTACTGATTTAAGATGTACAGTATTTCCATTACAATAATAACACCACCACTAAGATTTTGAATTTATGTGCATATTTAGGGAGTGAGCTGTCTATTGATGGATTGTAATGATGACGTCTCTGCTACAAAAGAGTCCAGGCCTGGCGCCATAAAATGGCCCATGCAATTGGAACTCTGCCACAGGTAGCAGCACCCAACATGCTATTAAACCTCTTGGGAATTGTTCATTCCATCAATTGCTCTTTAAAGGGTGTTTTTAAAATTCATTTCCCCAATTAAAAGCATATCTAAAGATTGTTCCATGCTTTTAAGTTCACCCATGAGTATTTTTGAGTTTTTTGAGAGGATATTCAATACTTTTATACAGAGCTAGCTAAAGAAAATAACATTTGCTCAGAAAAAATGTCTTGGAATGTGCTGGGCTATGATGGGATACTTTGTTCTACTAGTATTACATTTTAGCAACACATCAGTATTTGGAGTCTCAACTTGCCAGTTTGAAGCTAGTTGAGTGTTTTCATATGACAGTGCTACATAGTTCACATTTAATACCTGGGTGAGGCAGGTGAAGCTTAGAAAAGCGAAGAAGCATTGATGAAGTAGAAAGCTATGGTAATAGTGGTAGATATCTGAAGGTCCATGACCAAGACATTGAGGATAGTGGGTTACTCTTTCCTTACTTTGAGTACTTGGAAGCTAATTTTATTTGTATTGCACTTTTAAGTAGCTTAAAGCATCTTGTCCCCTTATCCATCCCATTTTCTTTTTAAAACTCTGGTTCCTATATTCGTTTTTCAATCTGTAGAAAAATTGACTATGTCTAATGTATTAGTCAGGATAGCTTAAGTTACATTGTGGTAACAAACATCTCCCCATCTTCTTTGATTAATATAACAGAGGTTCATTTTTCATTCATGTTACAGGGTCCACAGGTGGGATGGGGCTTGTCTTCCACACAGAACTTATAGACCAGCTTTACCAATGCACCATCTGGAATATATGGCTTCCTCAGTCACTGGGGTAGAGGAAGAGACTGTGTGTGGGGGAGAGTCAGGCCCATCTCTTTTGCCCAGAAGTGATTATATCATACTTTCCACAACCCATTGGCCAAAAATAGGTATACAGTCCCTTTGGCCTGATAGAGGGATGGTAAAATGTAGTCCTCCTATGTGCCTGGAAGAAGAGAACTGGACTTGTGAGAGCACCAGAAGTCTCTACCACAGATAACAAAAACCAGCTGCCACTTTCTGTAAGGCCAGTTCCCTGAGATATATGAATTCCATAACCAACATGTCCAGGCTCCACTACTGTGTAGGCTACGAGGAATAAAAATATGTGACTGAAGTGTATTTGAAATTTATTTTCCTCCTGTAAGTCATGTAAGTCCAAATGGTATGTTAAAAAAAGATGTTATCAAATCCTTTATGGACTAAGGTGGAATAAACCTGCTCCTAAATGTATGTATATAAATACACATATACATATGTAGCAGGTTTGCAAATTTCACTCTGGATCTACAGCAGAGACACATTTCTTTATTTATCGAGCCCTTCACATTTCCTCCACTCATTGGAAGGTGGGAGAAATATCAACCAAATGTCCAATTTGCCTTAAAGCTTAGATTGATGCAACAATTTTATCGGTCTCTTTAAAAATTGATTAGTTTTTCAATGATCTTCTCCCTATGTCCAGCTGAACAGAGGAAGGGATGTGGGATTTCCACCCCCTCCTGATGTGCAGGAGAAGGGGCTTTGTGCCTCAAGCTGTTCCTCAGGTGTATTGGGTCTGTTATTTACTGATGTCTGAGGTTGCATCTCATCTTCACAGACCCCTGGGTGCCTTGACCTCCGATGTCAGGAGCTGTGGCACCCATGGTCTTCTCATTGGCTGATGGTGAGCCATACCTGACTCGGTTTCCTCTAGGCTTACCTTTGACCCCCTGAGCTCACTGGTGGTGCACTTTACCACCATGTTCCAGCAAGTTCACCTGGCTACAGTGACCTCCTTCTGGGGCTACAGCACAGGTTTGGGAATGATGAATGTCAGATTCTCCTTTTTTTTTTTTTTTTTAAAGATTTTATTTTTTTATTTGACACAGAGAGACAGCCAGCGAGAGAGGGAACACAAGCAGGGGCAGTGAGAGAGGAAGAAGCAGGCTCCCAGCGGAGGAGCCTGATGCGGGGATCGATCCCAGAACGCTGGGATTACGCCCTGAGCCAAAGGCAGACACTTAACGACTGCGCCACCCAGGCACCCCCAGATTCTCCTTCTTTGTCACCATGCTTCAGTGCCAAATTTACTTTGATATGGTTATATTCCAGATTAATGAAGATGATCTAAAGTGATTGGAGAGAAGGGGACCCAGAAGGTGAGCTTCTTTTTGCCTTTGGAGTTATCATCAATTATCAATCCTCTCTCTCTCCACATCTAGCCTGTAGAGACTCAGTCAGGAGCCTGTGTTATCTGGCTCTCCTGCTGCTCTTGCTTTGCCTACCCACAATCCCCTGGAGTTAGAAAGGGACAAACTTTCTCCCTTCCTTTGTTTGAACTTCCCTCCAGCCCAACAAATCTGGCTTAGCATACTGGAAGTATGCTAAATTTAGACAATTTTTTTCTTAATACAGGAGCCCAGCTTGCCATATGATCGTCTTGCTGTAAAATCTTAAATTTGAATGTCAGAAACAGAAAATTACCTTATTTTCTCTTTATATGCCATGTCTAGCGGTCCTAATCTTCTCCGTGGGAAGACAGATGCCCCACCAACTAGGGTGAAGGGCCTGTACTTGCAAAGACAAAAGAGAAAAGCACATCAGTTATTCTCAACATATCAGCACAGTAACACATATGTGCAAATTAGAGAAAATTAATACACTTTTGGATGAAAACTAGTGTTTCATTTATTTGGTACTCCCATAGACTTTAGATTCTGTACCAAAGCTTAGAACTTGATTTTGCGTGCATGTGTGTGTGTGTGTGTGTGTGTGTGTGTTCGTGTTCTATTTTACATACCCATAAACCTTTTCAAGTAATCTATGTCAGGCCTATCCCATAAAAAAACAGTGCATTTCCATCTTGGGGCTCAAAATCTATTGGTGGAGAAACTTAAACAAATAGTACTTTTCATGCAATAGGTACACTCGAAGAGGTATGTAGATGGCATCATGAAAGCAGAAGATAGTTTAATTCAACCTGGGGATGTCAGGGGAGTAGTCTCGGTGAATGTGGCATTTTAGATGATTCCTAGCCGATCCGTTCCTCTCAGGGAAGAAGGTGCAATAGGTTTGGGGCCATCCTTGGTGTAGGGAGAGAAGACAGCATGTGCAGAAGTGCAGAGGTAACAAAAGACTCCACGTGGTGCTTCTGTATGGCTGGAACATATGGCATTTTGGCTACAGATGGGAAAGGTTTCAGTAGTAGTAGATGAAGAAGAAAATAGGAGAGATTTAAATGGGCTTATTCAACATGCCAAACATGTTTAGCTTCATCTCAGGTGACATATGTGCCATTAAATATTTTTAATCAGGGTGGTAATATGCTCAGATACTCATATTTGAATTTAAGAAAGGTCAGTGGAGAGGATGAATTGGAGGAGGTGAGGCAGAAAGTGGGAAGACCTGTTCGGGAGCTGTTCAGTCAAACCTGACGTGCTGGTCACACTTTCCAGCTTTCTTCCTTCTGGGCACACGGTCTGCTTGGACTTTTGGGCTCCCTACAGGGTGGGGTGTGGCTGTGTGACATGCTTTAGTTAATGAAATGTTAGCTGAACTGTCACAAGACTTTTCTGGGTGGAAACTTGAAGAGTCAGTGCACGATTTATCTCCTCTTTTTACCCTGCCTCGGTGATCACGAAACCTCCTTCAGCCTGGGTCCCACAGTGATTATGATAAGCAGAGCTCTGGGTGATGCATGCTGGGTATGCTGCCTGAGTATGAAACTTTGTGTGAAGCTACTGAGGTTATAGGGTTGCTTGTTACCACTGCATGACCTACACCATCCTGACCCCAATAGGGGCAAAGGGCAACAGGAGCCTGAACTAATACTCTGGCTGCAAAAAATGGAGAGGGTACAGGTTCAAGGACATGAAGGTGATAGACATGACGGAGTTTAGTAAGAGAGTAAACATGGGGAAGGGAGAGAAGAGAGTCTAGAATGGACAACTAAATTTCAAATTGATTGCCCCATGACCCTTCATGTGGATTCATTTTGCTTCCCCAAGGAAGCTAAGTTCTTTGAGAAAACATTTTATAACTCTTTTGTATACCATTTTGTATACCCATTCTCTGCCCTATATCTCCCCCTGCAACTCA